>NC_135801.1:56393511-56524037 GCF_964213995.1 Mustelus asterias
CAAAATTCTGGTTTGACGGGTGAGTAGCTGAGCAAGGCTATAAATTCAATAGTCATTATTGTCCACTGTTTGAATTTTCTAGCCTTAGTTGCATGGCCTTTGCAGCTCTCAATCTAGCTACGATGTGTGACACTGCCCAAAATATTTAGGAGAATAGAAACCTGGCACTGCTAGGTTGATGTGGAGATGCCGGCGTTGGACTGGGGTAAGCACAGTAAGAAGTCTCACAACACCAGGTTAAAGTCCAACAGGTTTATTTGGTAGCAAATACCATAAGCTTTCGGAGCACTGCTCCTTTGTCAGATGGAGTGGATATCTGCTCTCAAACAGTGCACAGACACAGAAATCAAGTTACAGAATACTAATTAGAATGCGAATCTCTAAAGCCAGCCAGGTCTTAAAGGTACAGACAATGTGGGTGGAGGGAGCATTCAACACAGGTTAAAGAGATGTGTATTGTCTCCAGACAGAACAGCTAGTGAGATTCTACAAGCCCAGGAGGCAAGCTGTGGGGGTTACTGATAATGTGACATAAATCCAACATTGCCCAGTTTTAATCATTCCTAGTCCTAAAGAAGCATCGGTGGCAGCAGTAAAACAATACTTGGGCCTAAATTCACATGCAGGTGAATAGACTAGAGGGAAAAACATTGAAGAAAAAACATATTGGTTGAGTTCTCTGGTCTTGTCCATAGCGGACCCGTTGTGGGGGAGAATGGAAAATTTCGTGTTCCAGCCAAAACTCCATTCACTCTCAGCAACATTGGAAATTCCCATCTGGATGGAAGATCTTGATGTGGAGTTGCCAGCGTTGGACTGGGATAAACACAGTAAGAAGTCTCACAACACAAGGTTAAAGTCCAACAGGTTTATTTGGTAGCAAAAGCCATTGCTTTCTTGCATCTTTGTAGAAACTTGATGTCTGTGTCAATATGCACGATCTTCTTGGAGATCCTCTCCACTTGGAGCCGGCAGTTTGCGGTATCGCTCTTACTACCAAATAAACCTGTTGGACTTTAACCTGATGTTTTGAGACTTCTTACTGTGGAAGATCTTGGCCATTATGTGCTTCTAAAGATTTTAGTTCATAATCAATATTTATAATAAAAAATTGTAAATAGTATCTAACAGCTCAGATTTTATAAAATACAAGGTAAAGAAATGTTCTCAATGCAGATTCAGTCAGATTCTTTTTTTAATTGAATTCATTCATGAGATATGGGCTGTTTAAATAATTAGGTTAATTAGTTATACTGTACAAAGGAAAAAGTGCAAGAATCTTATTGGGGGAAAGAAGGGCAAGGGCAATTTTAACAATTTAATGCAGTTGTAAATCTGTTTATAGAAATAACTAGCCTTACCTTTTCTGCCTCAACCTCAACATTCCTGAGCCAAACTCCAAGGCTCTCTGGGGATTTGCCTTTCTTTGGTTGAAGTCTGGCATATTCTGTTGCTGCTTTCCGGTGTTTTATTTTATATCTTACTCCTGACACTAGCAAGGCTGGTGAAGACTAACATTCCTAAGCAAAAGAAATTGTACTACTTCCTCTTCTTTTGCTATTGGATGCAGAGAAAAAAAGTATTCAGTGTTCCTCCTTAAATATATTTCAAAAGGAAAAACTAAGCTTGGGTCTTAGAAATATATTTTAAATTACAGAAGCAGAACTGTACTCCAATACAGGTTAAATTTCTAAGAGCAGATATCTTTATTGCGGACAAAGGAGACTTCTGCAGATACCTCATACAACAATTTAGGAATCATTCCGATACATCACAAATATATCATTAAGCTGTTTTTGGTGGATTGTGGATAAGAATTAAATAAGATGCGTTTTATTTATTTGTAAATTTTTAATTTTGTTCTGGGGAAATGGTTCAGAGTCAAGGTCAATCAATTATCAATGGGGTTAATGTTTAGAGTCATTCTTGTACTGTAATGGTAATGCTGAGTATCTGAGCAGTGGAACTGTGTTGAATGTGACCAGGATTTGCATTTGCACTTTTGATTCACGATTCATGTGGTACATGTAGTCCTGGGGCAGGGATTTGGGGATAAAATTGTTTTGACACTGGTGTTACATAATGGCACCAAAGACCTGAACCACAGCATTAATAACTTTGCACAGCATAAAACATTGCGGTGTCTTTCAGGTTGTAACACAAATAAGCAGGTTAGAAGATACACCAGCTCTGACACTTCTCTGGCAGAGTGCAAGACATTCATGCATTTGTTTTTGTCGCTGTATAACACATGCTAGTCAGATAGGTTTTATTTAGAAGCTATTTTATAGATTTACACTGAATATTTTAGAATCCATTCTGTACTCAGCGTGTTTGTAAAATTGGCATTTAGATGGAACCAGTTCAAGAGGTTAGAACAGTTAAATGCAATATGGCATTTATCACAACCTGATTCATTTGTAAAAATGTCCAGATAAAGACAAATATCTGATCTAAAAATTGACCACATATCCAAGGCAGACAGATGTGATTTTAGACCACCATACAAATTTTAAATAATTAGTGACTAATAAACTTTCAAAACAAGACTTCATTGGTATGAAAATATTTTGTGTGCTGCTTACTCCATCATTTAACCTGTCACATGTTTCTATGTTCCTTTTCCTTACAGCCAAGGTGTTTCTGTTTCCCGTCTCTTGATGCAATTCCATTTAAGCCCCACTATTACACCAGCAACAGAATTGTTAAAAAGTGTAAAGTAGGATGTTATTGACCTACATTTAGCACTGCTTCTCTGATTATCTTGGTTGAAGTGTGAAAAGGAGCATCAACATTCAGAATGGAAATGCATAACATACACCACTGTGCTAAACACATCACCTGAAGGAAAAGTACTGCATGTCAAACACCGCTGTAGTGGAAACACATCTCATTCCATCAATCGTACACTGCAGCAATATACCAACTTACCTCTCCTTTACTTATACCATATTCAGATTCATTATGGTGATGTAATTACAATCTGCTGTAATAGAAAATAAACTCTAACCTAGGCACTAAATTCTATGCAGCAAATAATTGCATGTTTATCAAAATATGAAAGAGTCGACCTTGTATGGAGTCATACAGTTACATATTCATGCCCAGTCAGTGGCTTACTCTGAAATAAATTCCATGAATTTAATACTTGCAATTCCCTTAGGAAGTAAGATCGTGACCAACATCTGTGGAATGATAGCTCAGAAGGCATAATGGGGAGTACTAAAGCGCCCTTTGTGCTTGTAGTAAGCTCCATTACAACTAGATATCAATAAATAAGTAGATTAGGAGTCAGTATTGAATGAAGTTACTTTCCACATAACATGCATAAGATGCCTTTTAACCAGGAGTCAGGGGAACAGTCCTTATGACACACTTCCACTTTCTGCACAATATTTGAATGTCACATCCTGGCAATCATTTATGATTGCCATGGCCAATAACTGAGCACAAGGAATTCCTTACTGGTATGTGTGGGATAGAATTTAAGATATGAAATGATTTTTTTTAACGTAGGCTTCGACAGACGATATTTTATACCAGCCACTTATGAGAATGGCTATACTACGCACATCCACCAATTAATTTAATTGGAAGCCAAGGAGATTGTGTATTTCCTCCTTTCCAATATATTTTCAATTAAAATCTTGAAACTCCACTTTCACCTCACTGTTCAGCTATTGTCTGTGCAAGTTAAGAAAACCACAAAGTTCACCATAGTGCTTATTACTCAAACTTATTGGTATGATAATTCTGGTAAGGATAAACATATCCTGGAGCCACCAAACTGCATACTTTATTCCAAAATTAAAACATATGTAATGCTAAAATAATCACTGAAATTTCAAATTGAATATAAAACACCTTGGGATATGTTATAAAGGTGCTATATAAATGCAAGTTGTTCTCATTCGGAAGGATCTGCTGTGAATTGTGGAAATAAAAGAGTAGATTCAATTCAAGATTTGAGGTTTTCAGTGGAAATTTTGCTTAGTCTGAAGTATGGCCTTTGAGACTTTGCAGTCAGTACCCTGGGTAGGTGGGTGATTTCCTGGTGTAGTCTCAAATCTGACACCAATGATTCTGATCAACGTGATATCTTTGGAAGATTGTAGATTCACTCCCCTTCATTCAAACACCACATCGAAGAACATGAGTAAATTCACTGACCTGAAACTCTAAGCTGGAAGCTGTGCTTAAATTAAATGTGGGCCGAAGAATCAAATGGTACAGTGTTACATCTTGATCGCTGACCCACATTTCCTTCAAGCATGGGATCAATGAAGCTACCATTAACTCTTGTATATGATTTTAAATCATTGAGGTAGGTGTCTACTTGCAATTCTTGACTTTTAGCTAACACCAAAAGGCATTTTATAAGGATTACTCAGTGTGAATTAAGACAAAAAAGCATTGGTTGATATAACCAAATGCTTGAAATCAAAGAAAATCTGAGTGACACTATGTGACAACTTTATCAAACTTTATCAGTCTTGAGAGGTATAGATATCAACTGCAATCTATTGGAGTGGGCAACTATACTGAAATATCTTTCTACAAATTGTCACAATGTAGTCTAGTAGAAAAGAGATCCAATTTTGGGATCTCTATGAAGCTCATAAAATTACAATCAAGTCAAACAAAATTTATGTTGACACGTTGGCTGGAATTTTCCGCCCTGCCTACCGCTGGAATTGGAGCGAGGGGTGGGCAATGGAAAGGTCCGTTGACCTTGGGCGGGATTTTACAGTTTCGGGACAAGCGGGGCCATAAAATCCCGCCCATTATCTTTCTATGTTTAAATTAAGGAGTACTCCTTGTAAATTTGCCTTCCTTCCATTCCAATTCTACAACAATGGTTTACAGTCAAAGGATATCTATAACATAAAAGATCTGTAATCTCCTAAATCAGGCACAATGGTCTACCTTTGTTCGTAAATCAATTCTAATTAAGACCTACCAAATAGAACTCACGTCACTGCAAACCTATTATTGCAATCCAGCTCCCAGATTATATTATTTGTATGCTTTGGACAGGAGTGGCTCTATTTGTGGTTGGGTAGAATTAATGGCTCAAGTCTTCTGGTTAGTGGCGATGCTTAGGCAATCAATGCTGATTACGAAAATTGCTGCACCCTGAATTTTTTTGCATCTTTCAAATCAAGACTTCCTGAATGGGTCAGCTTAGCCATCCACAGAGAGGAATGGCAAAGGTAAACAAAGAAGACATGTCCCCCTTTTATGGCATCAGCTGACGTAAGCAGGTAAGTGCTTAAATATCTCAAAGGTTTTCAGCAGGTTAGTGAGGGGGTAATGGAGTGAGGGGGTGAGTGAGTGAGTGGGTGGGCAATCAGATCATGGGTTAGGCAGTTGGGTTGGGAGTGTGGGTAGGGGCTAGGGAGGTGTTGTGGGTCATTGGGAAATGGGCTGTTAGGTTGGTGGAGAGTGTGGGTGAATCAGCTCAGTGGGAGGTGGGCAATAGGATTGGCGGGTGGTGTGTGGGGTTGATTGGTTGGGTTACACTTAATCACAGAGCTACACCAGAGATTAAATAGTGTGACAATTCTGGATATGTATCCAGGCAAGCAACAGTATCCAGCTCAAATCTCAAAACACTGAGTTCAGTGTTGGAGACTTGGAGGATCTTGGGGGAGTGCAAATTAGCCCATCAGAAGATTAAACTTCACAGGCATTTACAATATGTGTGCGTATTTCAGGACATCCAATGAGTCCTAAAGAGCAACAGTGGCGATTGCCTCAACATTTGGCGCTGTTGGCATTGGAAGATCTGGCCCAATGACATACCAACCATTTAGGTTTAATGAACTACATACATATGGATTCTAACTGGAATAGTTGATTATTGGAATCTTATTTAGGTGTTTCCCCAAATTTCAGATTTCAGTAAGGCCTTTGACAATGATTCTCATGGCAGACTGGCACAGAAGGTGAAGTCGCACAGGATCAGAGGTGAGCTGGCAAGATGGATACAGAACTGGCTCGGTTATAGAAGATAAAGGGTAGCAATGGAAGGGTGCGTTTCTGAATGGAGGGCTGTGACTAGTGGCGTTCCTCAGGGATCAGTGCTGGGACTTTGCTGTTTGTAATATATATAAATAAATGATTTGGAGGAAAATGTAACTGGTTTGATTAGTACGTTTGCAGACGACACAAAGATTGGTGGAATTGTGGATTGCGATTAGCACCGTCAGAGGATACAGCAGAATACAGATCGGTTGGAGACTTATGAGGAGAGATAGCAGCTGGATTTTAATCTGGATAAAGGTGAGGAGTGCATTTTAGAAGGTCTAATACAGATGCGAAATATACAGTAAATGGCAGAACCCTTAACAGTATTGATAGGCAGAGGGATCTGAGTGTACAGGTACACAGGTCACTGAAAGTGGCAACGTAGTTGGAGAAGGTAGTCAAGAAGGCATACGGCATGCTTGCCTTCATCGGCTGGGGCATTGAGTTTAAAAATTGGCAAGCCATGTTGCAGCTTTATAGAACCTTAGTTAGGCTGCACTTGGAATATAGTGTTCAATTCTGATCGCCACACCAACAGAAGGATGTGGAAGCTTTGGAGAGGGCACAGAAAAGATTTGCCAGGATGTTGCCTGGTACGGCGGGCATTAGCTATGAGGAGAGGTTGGAGAAATTTGGTTTGTTCTCACTGGAACGATGGAGGTTGAGGGACGACCTGATAGAATCTACAAGATTATGAGGGGCATGGACAGAGTGAATAGTCAGAAGCTTTTTCCCAGGGTGGAAGAGTCAATTACTAGGCGGCATTGGTTTAAGGTGCAAGGGGCAAGGTTTAAAGGAGATGTACGAGGCAAGTTTTTTTATACAAAGGGTGGTGGGTGCCTGGAACTCGCTGCCGGGGGAGGGAATGGAAGCGGATACGGTAGTGACTTTTAAGGGGCGTCTGGACAAATACATGAATAGGATGGGAGTAGAGGGATATGGTCCCTGGAAGGATAAGGGGTTTTAGTTCACACGGACAGCATGGTCGGTGCAGGCTTGAAGGGCCGAAGGGCCTGTTCCTGTGCTGTAATTTTCTTTTTTCTTTGTTCTAAGGGAGCTTTTCAGGATAGATGCTAAGACAGTGTTTCCTCTCATGAAGGAATATAGAATTGGGGGCATCATTTAAAAATGTTGTATCCCATTTAAGGTGGAGATATGGAAGAATTTATTCTTTGAAAGGGTTCTTGGTGTTTGGAATTATTCAATTAATTCAAGGCTGAGTTAGACAGATTAAATGGGAGTCAAGAGTTATGGTTGACAGGCAGGAAAGTGGAGATAAGATCAGCCAGGCCTCTTGCGAATGGTGGAGCTGGCTCGAGGAGCCGAATGGCCTATTCCTGCTCATACTTCTTTTGATCTTATAAAACTGGTAGGAGGAAAACCTGTAGATTCCTAATGAGCTATTTGGGTTCACTTCTACTGCGCATAGCACTGTTCATCAATGTGTTATGAATTAGTATATTTTGTGGTACAAAAATGTTCTCATACTTAAGTTGATCTAATACAATTGGTTTAAGAGCAAGAGGAAAAAGAGAACAAAATATTAAAGTTTTTAACTGGTGTTCACAAAAGCTGTAACAGAACAGTCAGTCAGTTCTTTCTCCAAAACCACTTTTTGTATATCCTTGTAGTTTTCTTTCTTGTTGATCGGAATAAGTGATTTAATATCTGTTGATGTGGGGACAGGAGCATAGTGGTAATGATACTGGATTAGTAATCCAGAGGCCCAAACCAATTTTCTGGAGACAAAAGGTAAATCCCACTGTGCCAGGTGGGGGTTAAATTCAATTAATTAATAATTCTGAAATAAAAAGCTAGTCTCATTAATAATGATCAAAGAATTACTGGATTGTCATAAAAGCCCGTCTGATTTACTAACTTCCCACAGGGAATAAATCTGTCCTACACGTGACTCCAGACCACAGCACTGTGGTTGGCTTGCAATTTCCCTCTGATATGGTCGAGCAAGCTACTCAGCTATCTGTAGCTCACCATCACCTGCTCAAGGGCAAATAGGGATGGGCAATAAACGTTGGCCTTGCCAGGGACACTCGCATTCCAAGAATACGTAACAATTGAATAAACTAAATGCATATTGGGATGCAAAAAAACTGTGGATGCTGGAAACCTGAAAACAAAACAGAAAATGCTAGAAATACTCAGCCAGTCTAGTAGCACCTTTGGAGAGAAACAGTGTTAATGCTCTGATGAAAGGTCACAGACTTGAATGTGATCTTGCCACTCCTCACTATGGATCTTATCACGGGTAGAATAAAGTGGATATTTAGCAGGTAAAAAATAATTTTTAAAACTTCATTTTTAATTTCAGATTTCCAGCATCTGAAGCATTTTGCTTTTTTTAAAATAATCTCTTTCATCTAAACATGTAACCAGTCCAAAGATCTCTTTTGTAAGTGGAAGGGTATGCTAGCATTGTTAAAGATCGAGTACTTGAGGATGTTGCAAGAAATTACCTTGGATCTTTACCAGATGCAGCAACACTGAGATCATTATGCTGATGTTAGAACATCACACAACTCCCAATTCACAACTACATTCTTGAAGTGAGTTAATCCCTTCATAGTAGAAATATTGGCTGCTGGCCTGACTTTACTACAAGGTGTTTGATTGATCCATACTACCTTGAATTTAATCCTTCCACTTCCAGTTCTTCATATACTTGTTTATTTCACTGTGAGAACACTCTGATCAATGTTTCTCTTCTGCTGACGAAGGGGCAGCGCTCCGAAAGCTTATGGTATTTGCTACCAAATAAACCTGTTGGACTTTAACCTGGTGTTGTGAGACTTCTTACTGTGCTTACCCCAGTCCAACGCCGGCATCTCCACACAATGTTTCTCTTAGCAGATATCTCTTTTGTTATGGCAAAAACATACAAACATAAATGACAAGACAGGAAAAGGAAGCTTGTCCATCCACGACAACCTCATACTATAATGCTGCACAGAGCATTATAATCCCCTACACTTGATTCCCACCTACCAATAGCTAAGTAGTCTCCTCGGAGTGGCAAGAAAATAAAAATATTAAGGCCAATTCAGAAGAAAGCATTTTGGAAAATTCCTTTCCAAATCCAAAAGAAATCCAAACCAGTTCAATATTAGTCTCTCAAAAGAAGATCACCACCCAACATCCCACCAATCTTCTATATGCAGTAATATCAGTCACTGCCAGGATTTCATCCAACATTGACTGCAGAAGCTGACAACTTTTTGCAAAGGTTGATCACTTTGCAAATGAAAAATCCAACATTTAACCTAGTTCTTTACTTCAAGTAGTTATTCATACAGTCCTAGTTCTCCTTAACCTACCCAATTCAAATAATCTACCCACTTGAAAATCTATTCCTTTCAATATTTTAAAAGCTCAGTTAAATCCTCTTGAAGTCAATAGTATAAGACCCTCCAAGCCCATTGCGATAATGAGGAGATTTTCAGAGAGAATCATAGAATCCCTACAAGTGCAGAAAGAGGCCATTCAACCCATCAAGTCTGAACCGACTCTCTGCAACAGCATCTCACCCAGGCACTTACCCTCTGCCGTAGCTTCATAACCCTGCGTAATTAGCATGGTTAATCCACCTAACCTACACATCTTTGACCATTTTAACCAAGATCAATTAAATGTTCCTCCTCTGAACATTTCTTGGCATTGTGGCAGAGGGAGCTGGGGTTGCTCTATATCACCTACTCATGAGAGGATCAAAATTAGACAGCATTTTAAATTATGCATAATTAATGTCTTGTACTAGGACACAAGAGTACTTCTCATTGGATTGTCCAAGGGATGCATCAGAGTATTTAATTTGCTTTTGACATCGCTGCATGACACTGGTCATAAATGCCATAAGACATAGGAACAGAATTAGGGCACTCGCCTCCGTCATTCAATCATGGCTGATATTTTTCTCATCCCCATTCTCCTGCCTTTTCCCCATAACCCCTGATCCCCTTATTAATCAAGGACCTATCTATCTCAGTCTTAAAGACACTCAATGACCTGGCCTCCAGCCTTCTGCGGCAAAGAGTTCCACAGATTCACCACTCTCTGGCTGAAGAAATTCCTCCTCATCTCTGTTTTAAAGGATCGTCCCTTTAGGCTGAGGTTGTGCCTCTGGTTCTAGTTTTTCTTACTAGTGAAAACATCCTCTCCACGTCTACTCTATCCAGGCCTTGCAGTATCCTATAAGTTTCAATAAGATCCCCTCTCATCCTTTTAAACTCCTATGAGTACAGACCCATACGACAAGCTCTTCATTCCAGGGATCATTCTTATGAACCTCCTCTGGACTTTTTCCAAGGCCAGCACACCCTTCCTTAGATACGGGGCCAAAACTGCACACAATACTCCAAATGGAGTGTGACCAGAGCCTATACAGCCTTAGAAGTATATCCCTGCTCTTGTATTCTAGCCCTCTTGACATAAACGCTAACATTGCATTCGCCTTCCTAACTGCCGACTGAACCTGCACGTTAATCTTAAGAGAATCTTGAACAAGGACTCCCAAGTCCCTTTGTGCTTCTGATTTCCTAAGCATTTCCCCATTTAGAAAATAGACTATGCCTCCATTCCTCCTTCCAAAGTGCATAACCTCACACTTTTCCACATTGTATTCCATCTGCCACTTCTTTGCCCACTCTCCTAACCTGTCCAAGTCCTTCTGCAGCCCCCTGCTTCCTCAATACTAACTGTCCCTCTACATATCTTTGTATCATCTGCAAACTTGGCAACAGTGCCATCTGCCAGACAAGGGCCCATTTTCCCATTGCATACAGGTGAATGCCATCAGGATCAGCACTGCAATCCATTTCAGGGCCCTTTGTTCTTTCCAGAAATATATACATCTGCTTGGACAATTAAATCTTAAAGGTAGAATTTCACCCTTGATGAACTGGAGCAGAACTGGAAGCACCGCGAATTCCATTCCCACCCGAATCCAAATGAAACTCGGGATATTATGCTAGCTGCCACTTAAAGAATCGCAGCAGAATTGGTGGATTGGGGCCATGTTCACAGCAGGCATCATGTCCATTGGCAACCCACAACAAACTTCAAAAGTAGCCTTCACAGGCTGTAAAAGCTTTGTCAGCAGCAGGTGGCCAGAACAGATGGGAGGGTAGTTTGGGCGGCCAGCAAGTACTCGGTTTCACAGATGACTGCCTCCAAGTCCTGGGGGAGGCACTGATGCAAAGGAAGGATGTGCTGATGCTGAGGGATGGGAGCTGGAGGTCAGCCCACCTCACAAAGGTGGCTTGGGCCGAGTGGCAGCAGAGGTCAGTGGGCATTACCTTGCCCTGGTGAACCTTGATCCAGTGCCGGAAAATGACCTTCTGCACTCGGCTCGTGAGAGTAGTGAGTGGGCACTAAGCTGAATGGAACACTGAGGAGGGTGGCCATCCAAGGTTGCAATCAAGTGTGTGGGTCTCATGTAGTCTTGGATCACACGTGCCTGTTCATCCAAAGGCTGGAGAGGTGAATCAGCAGCCTCTGATCCAAAGGTTCAGGTGTCAAGAGGGGATGGTAATGTTTTCAAACCTCTCGGGGTGTTTTAAGTTTGGGGAATGGAGCAGTATGGCATGGCATTCAAGGTGAGCAGCTGGAGAACAAGCAAGGCTGCAGATTGTCAGGTTGCTGGCATGTCTGAGGAAAGCAAGAGCCCTTTGGGCTGAAGTGTGAGACATTCAGGGTGAAGGTGATGATGGAGGTTTTGCTCCATCAGAACAATCTCATTTATGCACCAGACACTGAGAAACCTAAATTCAACCAAGGCCATGAGTGATGTCAACCTATGTGATATGACTAATGAACGTAACCCTTTGTTTCCATCCCTCAGTTAAACCATCCGTCAGAGCCAGCCAGCAGGCACACAATACCCCTTGATACCGAGACATCAAGCGATGCACAGTTGGCACACCAGTTATCAGCACTCAGCACCAGCGTAGAAACTTGAATGCCGGTGGCCGTGACAGTGTTGGGAGAGATGCTAGGGAACAGTGATGAGGGCACCTCATGCTCACATGGGCAGATGGCAGAGAGAGAGTGTGTCCAGGGGGCCAGCAATTGGAGGACTGCTGGCACAAGGGCCATGCTCAATCTGAAGTAGATGATAAGCCTCTGGAGTTGTCCATTAGGTGACAAATGCTGCAAGTCCAGCAGAATGCGCAGAGAGATCTGGCAGAGATCTGAGGGTCTGCGTGCCATGGTCCGTCATGGAGTCCTTGCAGAGCACGAGCGCTGTGGTGACCCTGAGCTCTGAGTGCACCATTTCATACATTGAGAGATTGCGCTCCTGGAGCTGCCAAAAGTCGCCAATGACGTGTTACTGGGGTTGAGCTTGGACCTGCAAGCCCCCACACAGGCACTGACCTCAGGAGGTCATCCCTGTATGGGAGGAGGAAGCACGAACCACTACCATCCATGGTTGCCCATTCTTCATTAATTAGCAGGGAGGGGAGGACACGCCTCAGAATGGTGGACAAGTGGCTGCCTCTCTGTGGACTCCTCTCATGGAGCCCCGGAAACTGAACTAGCTCCTCCGTCTCTCTGACAGTCTCCACTCCATCCCAGGGGTCTGCGGTGACTGAGAGTTGCCCAGCAATGTCGTCGAGTGAACCCTCCCGTATGATGCCTGCCGCCGGTCTGCCGAACAGAGGATGAACTCCAACAGGGCAATGAGAACAGCTACCTGCCTCAAAAGCCAGTCAGCAATGAAGGGTGGGGAGAGCAGGATGGGGGCACCTAGACATAGCACCCAAAAACATAAGCTGAAGACACACTAGGCACAAGCAGTGTTCCAAACTGTGCTATTGATATGTTTGTAATCAAGATGCTATGTTTATGATCCATGTGGATCAACTTCTTTTGTATTTCTCTGAATTTATCACCTTAAATATCATATTCTATTCAAGTCAAATGCGTCCGATGTGGTGCATTGGCATCAGATCATTGAATCATCATTGCCTGATCAGAGATGTCGAGGGTATTAAATTTTATTTGATGGGAGTGGTCTCATGGAATAGACGAGTGTTGTGTGTCTGGAATGATTGTATTGCTCACTGGTGATGCAGGAAGGAAGGGCATTGCAGCTTATCTGAAGAACCGCTGAATCAGCACGTTCCTGGTTTAAGCTTTAAGTTTATTTATTAGTGTCACAAGTAGGCTTACATTAACATCGTAATGAAGTCACTGTGAAAATTCCCCAGTTGCCACACTGTGGCGCCTGCTCAGGTACACTGAGGGAGAATTTAGCATGGCCAGTGCACCTAACCAGCACGTCTTTTGGACTGTGGGAGGAAACCAGAGCACCCGGAGGAAACCCATGAAAACACAAGGAGAATGTGCAAACTCAACACAGTCAGTCACCCAAGGCTGGAATCGAACCCGGGTCTCTGGCACTGTGAGGCAACAGTGCTAACCCTGGAGTTCCTCCTTGCACCTTTGTTGTCCTTGCCTTCTTACTACCTGGCATCAGCATCTGTGTCCATGTCAATGGCTGGAGCCACTGCATCATCATCCTCCAGCTCAAGAGATTCCCTCCTGGAGCAGCAAGATTATGAAGAGCACTGCAGACTGCCACAATGAGCAATACGCACTTGGGCGGGTACTGCACGGCACCCCCAGATTGGTCAAGGAATCTGAACCTTATCTTCATGAAGCTGACCGTCCTCTCCACTACCATCCTCGTGGATACATGTAGTGGTTTAATCTTTTCTGTGTGTCTGTCCTTGGTCACCTGAAAAGTGTCATCAGCTATCTTTTCAGCAGGTAACCCTTGGCACCTGTCGTCAATCAACCACCCATCTAGACATGGTGAGCAGCGAAGAGCCTGTGCACCTGCTAGTGACAAAGAACATATGTATCATTGGAGCTGCTTGGCTGCCTTGCACACACCTGCAGAATCTGGGTCCTGTAGTCACACACAATCTTAACATTCAATTGAAACCCCTTCTTGTGTTCAAAGACACCTGGCTGGCCAGCTGGTGCCTTGACGGTCACATGGATAACAGCAATGGCTCCCTGGATGCAGGGGAACACTCCAATGGTCCTGAAATGGATGAATCTGCTCAGATGCCTGAACAGGGCATCATTGACCAGCTTGACACAGTTGTGTGAAACTGACTGAGACACACATAGATCACCCATAGCACCCTGGAAGGATCCGGAGTCATAAACATTCAGTGTCACCGTGACCGTCAGAGCTACAGGCATTGGGTGCCCCTGACTCTGATATACCTATTGTAGTGTGAGGTAACACGACGAGGAAGCTTTAAATCACAAATGTGATTTATTGAACGATAGTTAAAACTATATACAAATAAACTCAGTACAGATACAGGTCTACTCCCACTGACTCTTGGGCTCACACTGAGTTCCACCTACCTGGACCTGCGCCCTAACATCTTATACGCTGAGAATTGCGCTCAGTTCCAATCAGCCCTGGGAGGGTCATGTGATCCACAAACGATTGTACTTTAAAGGGGCCATGCTATCACAGTATCCAACACACAAAACACTCCTTTCCACACTACAGAACACCACCTCACCTCACCACTATAAATGCCTAACTCCTCAACCATTGCTGCCAGCAGGGGCCTTTTATCCCACACTTGAATTAAGGAAGAGCAATTCTGGTTGGGCTGCTCACCCATGTTGCCCGTGCGATGAGTTTAAAATCGCACAGGCAACATGAAATTTGGGTCAGTTGGGGTTTTAATCTGTTTAATCACATCCGTTATTGTTGGCGAGTCCGTGCCCGATCCATGTTTGCAACTGCCTAGAAATGAGCACGCATGACGTTGGGATGCACACCTGGCATAATCATTTGCTATTAAACTTTTGGATCGGGTACTTGCCTGTAAAATTCTATCCTTAGTGTCAACTGTACATTCCATCATTGGTAATTTACAGTCTACTGGAGTGAAAACCCAGAGTATAATTTAAAACTTCTGCCACGTCCTGAGAATTCATCTAAAATTACCCTGGGGAATCTTTTAAAGGGCCTAATCACAATTCGACTTCACAAAATATGTCCTCACTGAAATCTATTACCTGCTGCAGGTGGAATTTTTATGCGTATGGATTCTCTAGAGGCTGGAGTGAGCAATATTTGCAATATCTCCCAGTCTGTAGCCCACTGTTACATAAGGGAGATCACTGAGGCTCTGTATTCCAAGAAAGTTGAATATATTTTATTCTCTCTGGCAAGAGAGAAGTACAGTAAGAAGTCTCACAACACCAGGTTAAAGTCCAACAGGTTTATTTGGTAGCAAATACCATTAGGTATTTGGAATGGTATTTGCTACCAAATAAACCTGTTGGACTTTAACCTGGTGTTGTGAGACTTCTTACTGTGTTCACCCCAGTCCAACGCCGGCATCTCCACATCAAGAGAGAAGTAGGCAAAGTAAGCATGTTGTTATGAGAGCCACACTTACCTGCTCATTGGGAACAGAGGTTGGGAACTCCAAGTCTTTGGAGTTTTCACACATGCAGACCAGAAGTGAGCTATACATGCACAGAGCTCCATCTTTAAATTCTTTGGGCTGAGGATCAGCCAAATGTGCTTGTGCAGAAAAAAAAATGGTGCAAAAACCCACGTCACTGGATATAGGTAGGTAGACGTATAGGTATAGGTAGACGTCCCAAAAATGGGAGAAACACAGGAAGCGGCCCCAAAGGGAAGTCTCAGGTAAGGGACAGCAGACGGGACAGAAACAGGTCCCAGTTAAGGAAAAAGAGAGGAGCAGAGAACTAGGCTCCAAACAGGAAAAGGGCTTTGGAGAGCATACTTTAATTTTAGAAGGCAGCTGAAAGTTGGTGACCCCTCACTGCAGGCTGTTGGGGCAAAGGTACCCCTTTGGTGCAGTGGTATTCTGCTCAGCACAACCGAAGATCTGAAATCGTGCTTGTGACTTGGTGCTCGGGTATATACTTTGGAATCCAGGAAATGGAATTTTGGGAGACGAGATTGCAACACTGTGAGGTAGGCAGTTATTGATGGCACCCAAGTCTAATAATTGAAAGGGCTCAGGAGAAGGCCTAAAGATTCAAGAAGGAAGCCGAAGGTTGTAACTGCATTCTGCTAAGAGCAAAGAGAATCAGCAGAGAGGGGGATGGAATGGGACATAGGGAATGTAAATGAGGATATAGAAGGCTGAGAAATTGCTAAAAGTGCCCATAAAAGTGATCAGAATATGTGAATATGTGAATGGGGAAACAGATGGTTAAGGGACTTCCTGGGGATTATGGCAGTTGACCTGAAAGGCGGTGGGGTTGGGGTTGGCAGGTGGGGGGGGCAGTGGAAAGTGCACGTGAAGCGCTGCCTCAACTGAAAGGGGTGTTTAGGGACCTGGGACAATGAGCAGGGAGGATGTAAAGGGACAGGTGTTGCACCTTCCACAATTACAAGGGAAGGGGCTGTGGGCAGGGGGTGAGATGTTGGGTGTGATGGAGGAGCAGGCCGGGGTGACCCAGAGAGAATGGTCCCTGCTGAATGTTGACAGAGCAGGATGAGGGGAAGATGTGTTGAGTAGTGGCATCATGCTGGAGTTGGCGGAAATGGCAGTGGATGATCCTTTGAATGTAAAGGCTGGTGGGGTGAAAAGTGAGGACAGGGGGGACCCCAGGCCCCTGCTCTAACGCCCTCCCTCACAGAACCAGGACAGGGCCCCCCTTGTCCTCAGTTTTCCACTCACTAGCCTCTGCATTCAAAGGATCACCCTCTGCCATTTCCGCCAACTCCAGCATAGAAGCAGGAGTAGGCTATTCGGCCCTTCGAGCCTGCACCGCCATTCCTATTGATTATGGCTGATCATCGAATTTAATATCCTGATCCCTATTTTCCCCCATATCCCTTGATCCCTTTAGCCCCAAGAGCTATATCTAATTTCTTCTTGAAATCAGACAACGTTTAGACTGCAACTACATTCTGTGGTAGTGAATTCCACACATTCACCACCCTCTGGGTGAATAAAATTCTCCTCACCTCAGTTCTAAAAGGTTTACCCCCTTATCCTCAAACTATGATCCCTAGTTCTGGGGTCCCCCACCATCAGGTACATTCTTTCTCAATCTACCCTGTCTAATCCTGCTAGAATTTTATAAGTTTCTGTGAGATCCCCTCTCACTCTTCTAAACTCCAATGAATACAACCCTAACTGACTTGGTCTCTGCTCATAAGACAGTCCTGCCATTCCAGGACAGTCCTGCACCCCCTCTATGGCAAGGGCATCCTTCCTCAGATAAGGACATCAAAACTGCACACGATATCCAGGTGTGGCCTCACCAACGCCCTATACAATTGCAGTAAAACATCCCTATTCCTACACTTAAATCCTCTCGCTATGAAGGCCAATATATCATTTGCATTCTTTACTGCCTGCTGTACCTGCACGCTTACTTTCAGCGACTGATTCACGAAGGTCTCGTCAAGTATCCACCTTTCTCAATTTACACCCATTGAAGTAATAATCTGCATTCCTATTATTGCTGCCAATGTGGATAACCTCACATTTATCCACATTATACTGCATTTGTCATGCAGATGCCCATACACTCAGCCTGTCCAAATCACACTGAAGCATCTCTGCATCCTCCTCACAGCTCACCCTCCCATCCAACTTTGTATCATCTGCAAATTTGGAGATAATACATTCAGTTTCCTCTTCCAAATCATTAATATATAATGTGAATAGTTGGGATCCTAGCACAGATCCCTGCAGAACTCCACTAGTCCATCAAATCTGTGCTAGTATTTTTCTGCAAAAAATACTTTGACTATTCAAACTTGTCTCCAAAAGAGCAAAGTCATCATTGGGAAAAATGAAGTGGGAAGTGGAAAGTGGAAATGAGAGTGGACTGTTCTTTTCAATACAAATGAGGTAAAATGGAAATAAAAAGGAAATATATCCTAATTAATAAAAAAGACCAAGACAGCAGTAGCTTCTTGAATGTGAAAGCTAAATAGATTTGTTTCAAAAAACTCTACCAAAAAAGACAAAAATGTAGGTATCAAGCCCAGATGTCATACAGCGTTAATTCAAGGCAATGGAAATGATTATTAGAATAGTTAAGAGAATAAAGAGAAGATCGATTATGGACAACACCAAGTGTAATCTAAATAATTTGAATTGATCTAAGAAATAATTCTTGTATTAAATACCAGACATGTTGCCACTTTTGTATTGGTGACTAAATTTGATGGTACATACGAACATACAAAATAGGAGTAGTAGGATATTCGGCCACTCGAACCTCCTCCGCCATCCAACATGATCATGGCTGATTTGTTTGCATTTTCTACCTGAATCCCACATTTCCACCTTCCCCTGATAACCTTTAATTGTTTTGTCTAACAAGGATATATTTACCTCTGCCTTAAAATTATTCAATGACCCCGCTTTCACTGTCTTCTGAGGCAGAGTTCTAAAGTTGCCCAACTCTCAGAAAAGATTTCCCCATATCTCTGTCCTAAAAGGCACAGGACAGATCTGAACCCAAGCAGAGATGGCAGTATATATCTGGCAATTCCATTAATAACAAAAAAAATTCAAGGAGTGATGTCACAGGACAGCAGATAGGAGATTGATTTGTGACCATTACTATTGTTTTCTTCCCCTGTCTAAGTTAGGGCAATGGGTTAAATGATGAAATTTAGCAAGTAGTCGAGTAGACAAAGGTGTGGCAGGGTAACTCAATCCTATTGAATGCACATCCAGTGCCATGTAAAAACACCAGGACTCTTTTCGTGCACTGGGCAAATTCACATGCAGAAAGTGTCATCAGCTGAAGAAGCTCAAGCTCTGGGTTTTGAAGCTTGAGCAGCACTCAGTGTTACTACAGTGTATCTGTGGGACTGAGAGCTATGAGTGCTCAGGATGAGGGGACAGATGACAAGGACCAGGCAGATAGTGAAGTAATTCCCAGAATACATCTCACTCTAGCCAGTATTCAGTTTTGAATACTAGTGAGGGTGATGTTTTCTCTGGGAGTACAGCCACAGCTAATGCCACATGACTGGGTCAGCTGTGCAAACAGGGAGGAGTAAGATCAAGAAAGCATTAGTGATAGGGGATTCAATGTTTAGGGGAAAAGACACGAATTTGACTCCAGGGTGGTATGATGTCTCCATGATGCCAGTTTCAATGATGCCATGGAGTGACTGCAGAACATTTGGGGTACAGGGTTGAACACCCTAAGGTCGTGGCCAATATCAGTAGCAGTAACATAGGTAGGGAGAGGGATGAGAGTCTACAGGCAGATTTAAGGGAGCTAAGGAAGAAGTTAAGAAGAACCTCAAAGATACTAATTTCCAAATTACTCTTGGTGCCACACACTAGTGAATACGGAAATGGGAAGATAGTACAGATCAATGCCTGACATGAAAGATGGTGCAGGAGAGAGGAGCTGTGTTTCCTGGGACATTGGGATAATAATCTAGACATCTTACCTCTGCACTGGGACCACTTCAGGGGGTAGGCCCTGTACAAGCCGAACAGGCTGCACCGCAACAGGTTTGGGACCAATATCCTGGCAGAGGGCATTGCTGGTGCTGTTGGGGAGAGTTTAAATTGACTTGGTAGAGGGATGGGAACCTGACATAGATTCAGAAGGGAAAGAAGCAAAGCTGGAAATGGAAAGCAGAAAATTAGTATGGAAGGCAAAGGGAAACAAAAAACTAGAAAATAGACATCAAAGGAGTTGTTTAATGTTCATTGATATATACTTCAATGCAAGGACTCAACTTAATCAGGCAGATGAGCTGAGAGCACAGATAGATCCACAGATAGATAGTACAATATAGCTATTATTGAAATACGAGTTAAAGGAGGACAGGAATGGCTGTACAACAGTCTTGGTTACAGAATTTTCAGGCAGGATGAAGAAGGGATTAAAATGAATGGCCATTGCAATATTTGCTAGAGGTAATTACAACTGAGAAATGGAATGATATGCTGGCAGGATAACCAAATTAGGTCATACACATTAAATTCAGGAATAAAAAGCATATATGTGAACAAATTGATGAGAAATGCAGAAACTAGAGGGCTGTAATATTTGGGGACTTCAATTATTCAAATAGTAATTGGACAGGGTAAAAGATATAGAGGGTACAAAATTCTTACAATACATTCAGGAGAATTTTTTTAGTGGCAAGCTCAAAAAGAGAAGGGGAGTTTCTGGACTTAGTTTTAGGAAATGAAACTGGTCAGGTGGAAAGGGTATCAGTGGGAGAATATTTTGATGGCAGTGATCACAATTCAGTTAGATTTTATGAGATGTTGGAAAAGGCAAAGTTAGACCAATGGTAGAAGGAAAGGCCTTCTACTGAGATGCAATAAACTGAGATGCAATTTGCCAAAAGTGGACTGGAAATGGCTAATTGAAGGTTGAAAATGGCTAACTGAAGGTTAATCAGTGTCAGAGCAGTGTGAGCCATTCAAGGAAGACATAGAGATGGCTCTGTTCCTACAAAGGATGGAACTCCTTAATCTAGACACCAGGGATGACAAAAAGCATAATGGCAGGATAAGGCAAAAAAGGAAGCTTATACCAGATTCTGAGAACTCAAAACTACAGAAAACCTAGAGGAGTACAAAATGTAAAATCAAGGAAAACCCAAAGATCCTAATAATTACAAAAAGAGAAAGAGGATAACTAAGGAAAGACTAGGGCCAATTAGAAACCAAAAATGGAACGTGAACATAGAGGTCGAAAGCTTTGGCATGGTTCTTAATGAATACTTTGCACCTATCTTCACAAAAGAGGGTAATGATACAAACATCAAGTGTAATTGTGGAGTGTGTGAAATACTGGACGGTATAAACATAGTGAGGGGGGATATATTAAGGGATTTAGCATTTTGAAGGTACATGAATATGATTAAGTGTATCCCAGGCAGGTAGAAAAGGAAATAGCTGACTGGAGAACTGTTAACATTGTGCCATTGTTTAAAAAACGAGGAAGGAACAGACTGACTAATTATAGGCCACTCAGCCTAATGTTGGTGGTGGGTATATTACTGGAAACAATTCTGAGGGATTGTATGAATTGTCATTAAGAACAGCATGAATTAATCAAGGGCAGTCTGCATGAATTTGTTAAGGAAAGATTTGTCTGAATAACTTGACTGAATTTCTTTTGAGGAGGTAACAAACAAGTAGAGTTGACTAGGGTCACAAACTTGATATAGTCTCCATGGATTTTAGTAAAACCTTTGTCAAGGTCCCACACAGCACACTGGTCAGAAATGAAAAAGACCATGGAATTTAAGGGAAGTGGCAAATTGGATCCAAAATTGGCTCAGTGGCAGGAAACAAAGGGTAAACGGTCAATGGATGTTATTGTGACTGTAGGCCTGTTTCTTGTGATATTCCGCAGGGTTCTGTACCAGGTCCCTTGCTTTTTGTGGGTATATATCAATAATTTGGACTCACATGTAGAGGGCATGATTAAGAAGTTTGTAAATAATACAAAAATTGGCTGTTGGGTTGATAGTGAGGAAGAAAGCTGAAGACTGCAGGAAGATACCATGTGGGCAGAGAAGTTGAAAATAAAATTCACTTCAGAGACATGTGAGGTAACTAATCTGAAGAGGGCAAACAAGGCAAAGGATTATGCAATAAATGGTAGGATGCACAGAAGTGTAGAAGAGCGGAGGGACATGGTCCCTGAAGGTAGTAGGGTAGATAGAGTGGTTAAGAGGGCATACTGGATACTTATCTTTCTTAATTGAGAAATAGATTAATGAGGATGTTGCTATGAATGGAAAATTTTAGCTACGAGGAAAGATTGGACAGGCGAGGTTTTTTTCATTTGAAACAGAGGAATCAGAGGGGATATTTAATTGAGGTGTATAAAATTATGATGGGCAAAGGTAGAGTGAATAGAAAGATCCTATTTCTATTAGCAGAGAGGTCAATAACCAAGGGGATAGATTTAAAGTAATTGGCTGAAGGATTAGAGGGCCAGACTTTGGGACTCATTAGCTAAAAGGATGGTAGAGATAGAAACCCTCATCATTAAAAATACTAGGATATGTACTTGGAAGTGCTGTAACTTCCAGGGCTACAGCTCAAGACTTGGAAAGTGGATAGGGCTGAATCGCACTTTTACAAATGGTACAGACATAACAGGCTGAATGGTCTCCTTCTGTGCTATAAATTTGTTAATGTTTCTATGTAACGTAATACTCATCATTGCCTGGGTGAGTGATGCATCAACAACATTTAATGAATAGTCGTTTGTTAATACAGAACTTGAGTACAGCTGAAAAGAGAGACATGTTGAAACTTTTCATTGTGCACTTATCAGAGGACTTCACAAAAATACAGATACAAGGGGAAAACAACAATTTATACTGTATGAGAAGAAAGTGCTGATTGATTGGCAAGCAGGCTCTGATTGGAAGAGGCATTGGCATGGAGAATGCACCAGGTGACTGACAGTTAACTACCAAGCATTGATTAAAATTTAAACCAGGCAGTTTAACCACAATTGGTCAAGACAATGCTCTTAGGAATGAGGCAGCACATGTTCTTTCTGTCTACAAAGGACAGGCCCTGTGTATTAATATATGTAGCTTCCAGTACGTGCAAATGCAACACATTGTGAGCCTAACTGACAATCTTAAATTGGTTGTCAGCGTAATTCTTAGCACATGAAGCTTCCCAGTTCTCATGAACTGGATGCTCTAATATAGGAAGTGGAAAGGAGAAGGGTCATCTTTTTGAAATGGGTCAGAAATAAACTGCGACACTGGAAATAGATAACCACAGAGATCAGTGCCAACTGTCTGGCCCCAAGGACTTGAGTACTGAGCTGGAAGATTTTTAATGACCGAACACAAGTGGTCAAAATCATTGAATGCATCTTCAAATGCTATGCTCCACATATTGTGCCATCAACCTCACAGGTTGCTCAAAGCACTATATTCTCGTCACTGGCCCATCAGCAATCCCATGCAATCAGGACTGAAGCCTAACATTCACATGCTCCACCTAGCCCTCACACATTAACCACTACTGCAAGAGTCACACCCACATCTCACAGCTTGCACATACTTCCCGTTATATAGCAAAACAGGAATATCACCCAAATACATTGCAATGCACTTGCTGACACAATTCCCTTTCTCTTGCAAGACAAGCTGGCCCATAACATGATGCAATAGGCATGAAGCAGCAGCTGAGGACAGGAAAGGTTTCATGTCTCCCTTGCCTCCTGAGAGGAGATGGCATTTAACATGATTGGCATGGGTGCGCTGAGGTTGTGGCAACCAGCATTGTTGAAGCCATCCAGGATGCTTCAGCATTGTGCACCATTCTCAAATCCTACATCACCATTATCCTGCAATCTGGATGATATACAAGCTGTGCAGTGTTACCATGCATTTCTTGTTTTTTACCCAAAATGTTGTTCCCTCAGATCCAACAGTTCCCTTATGAATTGATATTTTTAGGCACCCAAGAACCGTTGCCCAGCAAACCAGTGGTGCCGGGGGGTGGGGGGGAGGGGGGGGGGGGGAGAGACCCAGAGGAAGGGCAGACATCTGAGGTAGAAGCACCATCACTTGATCTAACTCAGCCTCCAGCTCAGATATTGGTTCAGTGCACACATTAAGATGGTAGCACAGAAACACATTCTGCATTTGGTGAGTCACTGGACATGAGTGGGCTATAGGCTATAGTCAGGCTACAGGAAAGGGCAGCATGGGTAGCAATTCCCCCGAGGGTGAGGTTGAAGTCTGACAGCCATTCACATCAAAATGCATGGTGCATTGGCAGGCCTCCGAGAGTACCCATTGTCACCATCAAGAAACATGGAGGTGTCTGGCTCCAATTTGACACAGGGTTTTGCAATGACTTTGGGAACCCAGCATGGAAGTTGTGGCCAACTCCATGAGGGCAGTTGAGGAGCCAATCATCTAATGGCCTATGCCTCAGCTTTTATTGCAGCATGGACAGAAGACTCTCAATGTCTGAGTGCTGTATTGGAAACTTAGACAGAGGTCATGAGATCTCCATGTGTTGCCATGCAGACTCAGACTATAAGTTTTATGGGTGCAGATACCAGTGCTCAAAGGGACATACTGAGTCTGAGATCCAGTAATCTGCGCTCCAGCAGATCAATGAGGTGTCATCCTAGCAGTGGCAATGGCTCTATGGTGCATCAAGATGCTGTCCCCCTCAGAAGGATAGCATTCATGCTCTTACCACTGGCACATCACAAGTGTTCCTCCTATTGCCTGTCAACCAGCCAGTCCAGACTGCTGCTCGTCAAGGCCCAGGGTGAGAGCATACTGCAAGGTCATCTGTAATCTCTCCCATTGAAACTCAGCGACCTTGCACCAGACATTCTGCAGTCACAGGGAAAACACTGCACCAGAGCATATGGCCAGGCAAAGGCACCAGCAAGACAGCCCATAATAAAATGCACACAGGAAAATACTGATTATTGTATAGGTTATTAGAAGTGTTGTTGGATAAAGTTGATATGGAATGATTGCTTTGTGGTATGTTTCGTTTTAGAATTGTGGCCAAGAGAACAGTACGATGGTTCAAAGCAGACAGATGGTAAAGTGGGAAAGTGCTGGGCACTGCAAATATGGGGATCTTGTGTGGTATGAACTTCCTGTATCTAATCTCCTTATGTAACAAATTTCAATAAGGATTTTTAAGTCAATATGTACCAATGCAAATTACTGCACAAATAAGGAGGTGTTAACAAAGCACTTACACAGAATCAACATGGGTTTATGAAAGGAAAATCATGTTCATAAAATGAATTTTATAGAACGTAACCAGCAAGGTGGATAAAGGAGAATCAGTCGTGTATTAGGATTTCCAAAAGGCATTCCAGAAGGTGCCACACACAAGATAAGGGCTCATGACGTCAGGGGTATTAATGTTTAATGGACAGAAAGCAGACAGTAAGGATAAATGGGACATTCTCAAGTTGGCAGGTTTTAATTAATGGGCTGCCACGAAAAATTCAACTGCATATTTTTTACTATAGCAGAAAACTGATGTTCAAATTAAAGATGTAAATGAAATAACAAACTTCTAAAAATAACAAATTTTGCAATAACATGATTGAAGTTGTTCACCATTGCCTTTTATGACAATAAAAACTGAAAATTTTGAAAATACTCCAGAAGGTCTACAGCATCTTTGGAGACAGAAACAGAGTTGAAGTGTCGCATCTGTGACCTTGTATGTAGCTCTGTTTCTTTCTACACAGATGCTGCTGGACCTACTGAGTACTTCCAACATTTTTCATTTTCATTTCTATCAAAGCAGCACTTCGATTTTTTTTTCTCTTTTGTGTCTTTCAATGTCTCTATGAAAAATAAATCCCTTCAAGCCTATCTCAATAGCTTGGATTTTGACTGGACTCTTTTGTCTCAGCAGTTGAAAAGTGTTTTCAACCACATCTGTGCATTCTGACCAAGGTATTATTTCCCAGCATGCAATCTGTACATCAACTTGGAGTTCAATGGTTCCCCCACCCCTTCATCTTTTGAGGATTCACGATTTTTGTTGCTTTTTCCCCCAAACGTGAAATTGAAGATTGAATTTCCATAGCTTTATTTCAGCCAAATGGTGATCATCACAAGCCTTTGACCACCCTCGTCCACACTGAATAAGCACCAGCTGATCCAAAATTTGCCCCTCATATCCGGCCTTGTGTCAAATCTTTCTCACTCATCACCCCCATTCTGACAGTAACTACTACTCCGAATGATTCAAATTCAAAAATGTTATCCTTGTATTAAATTTCTAGATAGCCTCAGCTTTCCCTACCTTTGTAATCTCAATTGCTACAACCTTCAATCACTCTGCAATTCTCCATTCCTGATTCTAGCCCCTGCTGCATTCACCCCCTCCTTTCATCGTACCATTGGCAACTGTGCCTTCAACAGTTTATGTCCCATTTCTCTGGCCTCTTTCTCCATAAATCAGCTTGATGCTATTCTCTAAGTGTTCTCCCCCAAAAGCTGTTAAACCCAGTACACTTCCAACCCCACACTCCCCACCAAACATTGGGTTAGAACACAGCAATACCCAATTATCCAATCCTGCCAAATGATGCAATCACAAGTTTGAAACATCTTTACAGTTCAGAAACACTTCTTCATTGCAATTCTTTCATCCCTCCAGTTTAAGAAACCCTCTCGGAGATTTCTATGCTGCATTCCCAGTGCACCATGATCCCCGAACCATACAGAGTTCTTTCGTACCCTGAAACTTACTTCCCTAATACACCAAGTTGCAAAAACCTCTGAACGATTCCAGATCCCAGACCTTGCATCTGATACCCTGAGATCTCCCTCCAGTGCTCTCAGACCTTAAGTATAACTACTTTGAGATCATCCTGACATCTACAACACAATGCTAGAGTCATAGCTAGAATCATAAGTGCAGAAGAGCCCCTTTGACCCATCGTGTCCGCACTGACACATTAGAAACACCTGAACTCCCACCTAATCCCATCTGCCAGCACTTAGCCCATAGCCCTGTCTGAATTCAAGTTCTCTTCTTAGCACTCCCAGATCGGAGGGTCACCCCAGTGCTAATAAATCACTAATTAGTATCCCAACGAGTTTTATTTGGCATTCCTGTGCTTATAAAATTGATGGGTCACCATGAGAACCTTGGGAGATCTGTTTCTTACTGAAGTAAACATAAAGCAAAGACTGATATACAGTAAATAATGCAGAAAATATGTTAATAGCAAAAATACCTGCATATTAGGTGCGTAAAAACAATAATAGGTTATTGTATTAGGTGATTTCAACTTTCCCAACATTAACTGGGATAGTCATAGTGTAAGGGCTTGGATGGAGTAGATTTCTTGAAATGTGTGCAGCAGAACTTTTTAGATCAAAGTGTAGAGGGTCCAACAAGGGAAGGAGCTGTGCTGGACCTAATTCTGGGGAATGAAGCCAGACAGGTGGTGGTGGGGGAGCATTTTAATGATAGTGATCACAACATGATACAATTTAAGCTTGTTTGGACAAGAAAATAGACAAGTTGCAAAAAGAAGTTTTGGATTGGGGAGAGCGGAGTTTAGTAAAATAAGGCAGGATCTGGCCAGATTAGACTGGGAACAGCTACTAATGAGAAAATCTACAGAAGAGCAGTGGGGGGCATTCAAAAAGGAAATGGGGAGGGTGCAAGACAAGCATGTTCCCTCTAGGGTGATAGGAAAGAAGAGAACCATGGATGACCAGAGATATTCAGGATATGATAAGAAGGAAAAGAAAGGCTTTTAACAAGTACAAGGGGAGCAAATCAGCAGTGGCATTAGTGAAGCATAGAAAGTGCAGGGTAGAGCTTAAGAAAGCAATTAGGAAAGCAAAGAGGGGATATGAGAAAGCTCTGGATGGTAAAAGTGGGGAAAATCCCAAGATATTCTATGTATATCAATGGGAAGAGGATAAGCAGGGAAAGAGTAGGGCCCATTACGGGCAATCTGTGGGTGGAGGCAGAGGACATTGGTAGGTGTCGAGTGAATACTTCACATCTGTCTTCACTCAAGAGAAACAAAAAGAAGGTATGGAATTCAGGGAGAGACTGTGAGGTTCTTGAGCAACTTGACATAGGGAAGGACAAGGTATTTGAGGTGTTGGCAGCCTTACAAGTGGATAAATCTCCAGGTCTGGATGAATTGTGCCCTAGGCTGCTGTGGGAGACAAGGGAGCAGATTGCAGGGGCTTTGACCCAAATTTTCAATTCCTCTCTGGCCACGGGGGAGGTGCAGATGACTGGAGAACAGCTAATATGGTTCTGTTACTTAAGAAAGGATGTAGAGATAAACCAGGGAACTATAGACCAGTGGTCTCACGTCAGAGGCAGGGAAACTATTGGAGAAACTTCTGGAGGAGAGCATCTATCTTCACTTGGAGAGGCAAAGCTTGATCAGGGACAGGCAGCATGGCTTTGTCAGAGGGAGGTCATGTCTAACAAATTTGAATTTAATTTTTTGAAGAGGTGACCAGGTGTGTAGATGAGGGTAGTGCAGTTGATGTAGTTTATATGGATTTCAGCAAAGCCTTTGACAAGGTCCCGCATGGGGGACTTGTAAAGAAGGTAAATGCACATGGAATACAGGCTAATTTGATAAAGTGGATTCAAAATTGGCTCAGTTGTAGGAGACAGATGATGATGACAGAAGGCTGCTTTAGTGACTGGAAGCCAGTGTCCAGTGGCATACCGTTGGGTCTTTATTATTCGACATTTATATAAACAACATTGACAACTATGTGGAGGGTAAGATTAGTAAGTTTGTGGATGATACAAAGATTGGCGGGTGGTTAACAGTGAGGCTGAGTGTCTAGGGCTACAAGAAGATATAGACAGAATGGTCAAATGGGCAGATAAGTGTCAGATGGAATTTAACCCTGGAAAGTATGAGGTGATACACTTTGGAAGGAGTAATTTGACAAGGTCAATGAATGGCAGGACACTAGGAAGTTCTGTGGAACAAAGAGACGTCGGTTTAACACCATTATTCCCACAAAACTCATCTCCAAACTCCATGGCCTGGGCCTCGGCACCTCCCTCTGCGACTGGATCCTGAACTTCCTAACTCACAGACCATAATCAGTAAGGATAGGCAACAACACCTCCTCCACGATTGTCCTCAACTCCGGTGCCCCACAAGGCTGTGTTCTCAGCCCCCTACTATACTCCTTATACACCTATGACTGTGTGGCCAAATTCCCCTCCAATTCGATTTTCAAGTTTGCTGATGACACCACCATAGTGGGTTGGATCTCAAACAATGACAAGACAGAGTACAGGAATGAGATAGAGAATCTGGTAAACTGGTGCGGCAACAATAATCTCTCCTTCAATGTCAACAAAACGAAGATGATTGTCATCGACTTCAGGAAGTGTAAAAGTAGAACATGGGCCTGTCTACATCAATGGGGACGAAGTAGAAAGGGTCGAGAACTTCAAGCTTTTAGGCATCCAGATCACCAACAACCTGCCCTAGTCCCCCCATGTCAACACTATAGTTAAGAAAGCCCAACAACCCCTCTACTTTCTCAGAAGACTAAGGAAATTTGGCATGTTAGCAAAGACTCTCACCAACTTTTACAGATGCACCATAGAAAGCATTCTTTCTGGTTGTATCACAGCTTGGTATGGCTCCTGCTCTGCCAAAGACCGCAAGGAACTACAAAAGGTTGTGAATTTTGCCCAATCCATCATGCAAAATCCATTGATTTTGTCTACACTTCCCGCTGCCTCAGCAAAGCAGCCAGCATAATTAAGGACCCCACGCACCCCGGACATTCTCTCTTCCACCTTCTTCCATCAGGAAAAAGATACAAAAGTTTGAGGTCACGTACCAACCGACTCGAGAACAGCTTCTTCCCTGCTGCTGCCAGACTTTTGAATGGACTTACCTTGCATTAAGTTGATCTTTCTCTACACCCTAGCTATGACTGTAACACTACATTCTGCACTCTCTCGTTTCCTTCTCTATGAACGGTATGTTTTGTCTTTATTGTGCGCAAGAAACAATACTTTTCAATGTATGTTAATACATGTGACAATAATAAATCAAATCAAAATGTTTGTCCACAGATCTCTGACGGCAGAAGGACATGTTAATAGGGTGGTTAAAAAGGCATATGGGACACTTGCCTTTATCAATCGAGGCATTGATTACAAAAGCAGGGAAGTCATGTTGGAGTTGTATAGAACTTTGGTGAGGCCACAGCTAGAGTACGGTGTGCAGTTCTGGTTGCCACATTATAGGAAGGATGTGATTATACTGGAGGGGGTGCAGAGGAGATTTACCAGGATGCTGCCTGGGATAAGTTATAAAGAGAGGTTGGATAGGCTTGGGTTGTTTTCGTTTTCGTTGGAGCAGAGAAGACTTGAGAGGTGTACAGGATTATGAAGAACATGGACAGTGGGGGTAAGAAGCAGCTCTTCCCTTGAGTTGAAGAGTTAGTAACAAGGGGACAAAGGTTCAAGGTGAGAGCCAAGAGATTTAGGGAGAATGTGAGGAAAAACCTTTTCACCCAGAGGGTGGTGACGGTCTGGAATGTGCTGCTGGGAGGGTGGTAGAAGTAGGTTGCCTCACATCCTTTAAAAAGTACCTGGATGAGCATTTGGCATGTCATAACATTCAAGGCTATGGGCCAAGTGTTGGTAGATGGAATTAGGTGTGAGTTCAGGTGTTTCTTGTGTGTCGGTGTAGACTTGTTGGGCCGAAGTGCCTCTTCTGCACACTAAGATTCTATGATTACAAAACTCAGCATGTATACAATGTAAAGAACACCAGTTACTGAACTTAAAACTGCATCTTTACTTTTATTCCTCAACGTACTTCCCTCCACATATACAGATCAGATAGAGGAGGAAAAGTATCAAAAAGGTAAATTATGATAGCAGAGAGAAATTTTGAATCTAGGCAAAATGCCACTTTGAACTTGTGCTTAAGATAGTGTCATCCTTCAATTTTTAAAAAATTATTTTATGGCATGTCAGCATTGCTGGCAAGGCCAGCATTTGTTGCCCCATCCCTAATTTATCTTGACTGTGGTGGTGAGCTGCTATTTTGCACCCACTGTAGTTCATCTGGTGTAAGTACACCTGCAGTTCCATTCAGAAGTGAGTTCCAGTGACAGTGAAGGAACTGTAATTTGGGCCAAATCAAGATGGCAGGTGGTTTGAAGAGGAAGTTGCACATGGTGGTGTTCTAATGTATCTACTGCCCTTGTCATTTTAGGTGGTAGAGGTTGAGGGTTCGGGTGGTGCTTTTGAAGGAGGTCTGTCAAGTTGCTGCAGTGCCATCTTGTGTTACAAGTCAGTGAGGGAACAGGTAACCTTTTGCTTAAAGTGGATACAGTTTGAAATCCCAATTACCCATGAGGAGAATAAAGCCATAAAATTGCATAATTTTAAACATCCAAAATAAACTTTACAATGCAAAGTCAACAAAGTAAAATAATTCACAATATCTATTTTAAACTCTAACATTCAGGATTAGCACAAGATAAATATTACTTAACAGGCAAACTGGTTGTGTACATCACACTGCACAATAAATGGCAGGTGGGACCAAGACAGATCCCATGGATTTCTCAGCAACCCACTCAGACAGCAGTGAACACTGGAAGTCTCAAAATCTCATTAAAACTGTCTCCCTCATGAAAGATTTCAACCCTTCACTTCTGAATATCTGGCCTCTGAATTCCCTTCAAGGCCACTCTGGCTTGAACTGCCTTAATGACCATTCACCTCCTGATGGTTCAATCTCTTCTGAGATCGTGTTCTTTGGGATTCACAAAGATGCACAACTACTTCTAATTAGAGGCACAATTCTAGCTCTATCATAGACCGTTGGTTGTACTAAGCTGGCACTAACCCTGGGTTTCTCTGAACTCCAGTCTCCCAGATGCACCAAGCTATAACTGGCTCCCAGAACTTAGCTGAGCCCTAACTATCGGACACAGAACCAGTGACCTTCAGCCACCATTTTAGGGGTTTCTCTGAGCCTTACTGGCTGGAATAAGCTAACAATTCTCAAGTAAACCCACCTGCTTTTTAAAGACTCCATTTCTTTTAATAAACAAACATGGGTAACCTTCTTGAACTGCCATTCTCTTTCAGGTATTCTGGTAAACTTTAAAGCTCAGTATTTTAGTTATAGTAACCTTTTTTCCCAAAATTAAACATTACCTCTAAAATATTGAAATGAATCATGAACTAGATATTCACACATCTGTATATGGTATAAACTGCTGCCACTGCGCATTGGTGGTGGAGCAAGTGAACATTTCTGTTGGTGGATGGTGTGCTAATATAACAGCCTGTTTTGTCCTGAATGGTGTTGACCTTTGTGAGTATTGCTGGAGCCATACTCATCCAGGCAAGTAGACAGTACAGCATTTCACTTCTGACTTTTGCCTTGTAGGTGGTTGATGGGCTTTGGGGACTCAAGAAGTGAGTTACTCACTACAGAATTCCCAGCCTCTGACCTGCTCTTGTAGCCAGAGTGTTTATATGACTGGTCCAGTTAAGTTCTGGTCAATGTTAACTCTCAGGGTGCTGATGGTTCTAGATTCTGTGATGGTGATTCTCTTGAATGTCAAGGTGTGGTGGTGAGATTCTCACTTGTTGGAGAAGGTCATTGCCTATTATTTGTGTCGCGCAAGTGTTACTAGTTGCTCCTTTTTCAGCCTTTTCTCTCTTGCATTCAGATTTAGACTTCGCTGTTTTGGCCAATGTTTTACTGAATTCTGGAATTTGCCTTTCTTTCAGATCTAACCATTTGGAAAAAATGCTGTGGTTATCATGAGAATTGGGTGTGACTGGCAGAGAAAATCTCCTGCAGCTAACATGATTCAAAAAGCACTAAGAAAAACAGAATGAGGTGGAAGGAGGGAGGGATGGGAGGGAGAGAGTAGCAGGAACCAGCAGGAACAGTGGAAAGGCGGGCTCTGTAATTTGCTGAGAGAGAGAACACAGTTGGAGAGCAAAGAACTACGCAGAAGGTGATGCGGGTCAAGTCTGGCATTTAAAAAAATTAAGTAAGCATATTTAAGAATCAACCATTAAAACATTACAAAATTTAAAGCTTCAACCAGCTCTTAAACTTTCTACAATGTAAAGGTAGGTTGACCTAACAAAAAACATCTATAAAGCCCCTAGATTCCATGGTCAAAATGACAAGGCATGTAACATTATATGCTGGAATATGGGATGTTATAAAGAAAAATTAGCATAAATGTTGTGACGAATGAGCAAAAACAGAAGTTAAATGAAGCAGACAGATAGTGTGCATAGTTAGACAATTTTAGTATATTAAAATAGGCAATAAATTTAATAGACAATACCTTGGACAAATCTCTGAAGTTGCTTGGCAGTGTCAGATCCAACTCCTCTGATTCATAATTAGTTATCACCCAAGGAAAAACCGGATACTGATTCAAGTCATTGTAAGTTCGACCTTAATAAAAAAGAATTAACATTTAATTCATCAGCTGGATACAAATGTGGACAATTGTTTTTCCCAAGGTAGTCAAATAAGAATGATACTAAACTGCTAACTTTCAATATATGAAGACAAATATTATGTAACTTGAACAATGCATGTTAAAATACATATGGTGTCAATCCTGGTGATAAACAGTAGATGACAAATGGTGGCAAATGCATCCACTGCTATCCTTGTCAACACAGAAAAAAATTATCAATTGAAGGAAGAGGGAATCTATTACAACAACTTGCATCTATACAGCTGTACTTTGAAGTAATGAAATGTCGCAAGGAGAAAGCTGACTAAGATTAGAAAAGTAAGAACACATGACTGTACATTTGGACAAAAAGGTTTTGAAGGCACATTAAGAGGGGTGAAGAGATTAAGATAATGAGCTCCAGAGAAATGAAACAAGACTGCTGATGATACCACAATGAATGTAGGATAACAGATTCAAGTCACTGGTTGAGAAGTAAGGAGGTAGGAGGTTGTGGAAGGAGGGAGGGGCTAAGCCATAAATGAATCTGTGAACAAGGAGGATTTTTAAATTTAGTTTGTTATGGGACAGAAAGCATGAACAAACAGGATCCAGCACATGACAGGAAACAGACTGAACCTTTATGAATTTGAATGTAACCAACACTGCAAGAAAGAAGTTGGGTCTAGAAGTAACAAAAGTGACTGCATGCCATCTGATCAAGCCTGAGAGTCATCTAGGGTGAGGATGAAACAAGGATATTCTACTTTTGGTGGGTGCCAAATAAGGCGGCTTCAGTTTTCCCACATTTCAGGTGGAATAAATTCTGCTCCCATATAGGGAGTCTGGCAACACAGAGGTGACCATTGATTTGAGGATAGTAATGAAGAGGTAGAGATTGGTTTATCAGAATACAGATGGAAATTAGCTTCAGCCTGTGAAGAGTATCCCATAATAAAGAGAAAGAGGCAAAGGAGGACATTTTGGGGTGCTGCAGGGTAACTATTTGGGAGTGATAGGAGAAGCCATTACTGGAGATATCCTGGCTAGATAGGGATTAGTAGGATCCAAGAACAGGAGAGATAGAGTCATAGAATTTTACAGCATGGAAACAGGCCCTTCGGCCCAACTTGTCCATGCCGCAGAGAAGGATTAAGAGGTCAGGAGGACAAGGGTGGCACATTGTGATTACAATTACAGAAGATGTAATTGGCAATTTGACGGAACATTGGGAGAGGTGAGCAACAAGTTGGATGACAGCAATGCATTCCAAGACCTTGATGACAAAAGGGAAGTTAAATATGTATTGGTGGTTTGGAAAAGTTGGGAGAGGTGTGTATTTGAAGGAGATCAAGAACACGCTACATGCGCTGAGAGACCCATTTATGATGTTATTAAATATTGGCTAGGCAGAACTACTTGAATGGATACTAGATAATTTGAGATTGAGATAGGTCAGAGTTCAATCCACCAAAGGCTAAGAGTTGGTGGAAAATGGGAAAAAGTTGAAGTTCATTGTTGTTGTATTACATTTGAATGGAGCAACTTGAGATACTTTTTGAAATTAAAACTCTATAAATTAAATGACACACTGAACTTGGATGGTGCAGGATTGGTGCTGTGCTGAAGAAAGGGCAATTGGTGGGCAACAGCTACATGCATGCTCAATATTTGAAACAAAGAAGTCCACAAAATCGTCACATACAATGTTGAAGGTGAGGATATGAGCAGGAGTAGGCCATTCAACCTCTCTAGTTGTTCAATGAAATGATAGCTGATTTGTATCATAACTCCATCCAACCGTCTTGGCTCCATATCTCTTTACATCCTTGGCTGAGAAAAATGTCTATAGTTCTTGGAATTAAAATTACTGAGTATCATTAGTATCCAAATTTGTATCAGACATTTCCAGACATCTAACATTTATTGCATGCAGTGTTTACAAACCTCTCCTGAACGGCCAGGTTCTGATTAAAGGTTGCACCCCCTCGCATTGAATTCCCCATCAGAAAAAGTTTCTACCTACCCAATCAATTCCTTTCAAAGTCCTAAAAACGTCAATCAAATTAAGGCCTTGCTTTCTTTTATCTCCAGGGAATACAAATCTATTCATGTAATCTCTCCTTACAATCTAACCCCTGGAGCATTAGTAATATTCTGGTAAATCTCTGCTGCTCTGCTTCTAAGGCCAACATGCCCTAAGGTACCTTGGCCAGTACTGTACACAATTCCAAATACATTCCATTGACCTTTTAATTTTTTTTGTAACTGACCACTATATTTTAGTAATCTGTGTACATGGAACCCTAAAATCTCTTTGGATCTGGAGTGTTCCTAACTTTTCATAATTTTCATAATACTCAGATCTATGCTTTCTTTCGTGCAAAATGAATGACCCCATATTTACCCAAGTTGAAATCAATCTCCCTCAATTTTGTCCAACAACAATCTGAACTTATATAGAGCCTTTAAAACATTTCAAAGCGCTTCATAGGAGCATTATCAAATAAATTTAATACTGACCCACTTAAGGGGGTATCAGAGCAGATAACAAAAGCTTTATAAGGGTTAATAGGTTCTCAAAAGGAAAGCAGAGAGGTTTAGGGAGGGATATGCAAAGCTTACAGCTATGGCAACTTGAAGACACAGCTGCCAATAGTGGGGTGATTAATATCAGGTATATTCAAACTGGAGAAGTGCAGATATCTTGGATATTTGTGGGAGTGGGGGAGATTACAGAAATAGGGAGGAGTGAAGGGAGGGGTGAAGTCAGGGTAGGAATTCAAAAACAAGGATGAGAATTTGAAAATTGAGGCCGCTTAACCAGGAAACAATGCAAGTCAACCTACATTGGCTGATCAGGACTCGGTGCATGTTAGGACATGGACACCAGAATTTTGGATACTTTCACATTCACAAAGGGTGAAACAGGGGAGACTAGCTAGAATTCTGCTGGAATAATCAAGTCTCGATTTTAGCATCAGATGAACTGAGGCAGGGGCAGTCTGATGATATTACTGGACGAAGATGAAAATCGGCAGTCTTCGTGATGGAGCACATGTGCGGTCAGAAACTCGGGGTCAAATAGGATACCAAGGTTTTGCAGAGTCTGGTTCAGTCTCAGATATTTGCCAAGGAGAGGGATGGAGTTAGTGGGTAGAGCATAGAGTTTGTGTTGAGGACCGAAGATAATGAGTCATAGCATCCAAGATCCCCAGCATTGGAATTGGGGTACCCCAAAAATATGGGGAAACCTTCTTGGATGTTCAGAGGTAGGGGTATGCATAAGTGTTAACATCCTCTGGATAACTGCCTGCATCGGAAACATCCTAAAATATGATTTAAATCATAAACTTGGTTCTGCCAGGGTTACACAAATAATTACCCAGAAAAGTTAGAAGAATTACAACCACTTCTTACTTCTATGCCCCCATGTATCTATTAACTATGCAACCAATCTCTCCTCATGCAACCTGTACAGCTGCAGTGAGACATCCTTGCTGCTGAACTCACGTCCTCTTACAATGAAGGCCAGCAAACCATTTGCCTTCTTAACTGCTTGCTGCACTGCATTCTTGCTTTCAGTGTCTGATGTACAGGGCACTCAGGTCCCTTTGTACATCAATGTTTCCCAATCTATCACTATTTAAATAATACTCTCCCATTCTAATTTTCCTACTTAAGTGGATAATTTCACACTTATCCACGATTGTTGTATGAGCAGAGATTGGGTCGACTAGTTCCATATTCACTGGAGATTAGAAGAATGAGAGGGGATCTCACTCATTGAAATGTATAAAATTCTGAAGGGTGGACAGACTGGATGCAGGGACGTTATTTCACCTGGCTGGGGAGTCTAGAACAAGGGATCACAGTCTCAGGATACAGGACTGAGTAGAGGAGAAATTTCTTCACTCAAAGGGTGATGAACTTGTGAAATTGTCTACAATGGAAAGCTGTGAAGGCCATGTTACTGAATATATTTAAGGAGGAAATAGATTTATAGACTGCAAAGGCATCAAGGGGTGTGCTGGAGTATGGTGTTGAGATAGAAGGTTAGCCATGATCATGTTAAATGGTGGAACAGGCTCAAAGGGCTGAATGGCCTACTTCTGGTCCTATTTTCTATATATGTGACTGCATCTGCCATATATTTGTCCACTTACTCAACTTGTCTACATCGCCTTGAAGTCTCTTAACATCCTTCTCACCCTCACATTCCCACCAAGTTTTTGTCGTCAGCAAACTTGGAAATATCACATTTAGTTCCCCCATCCAAATCATTGATGTATATTGTGAATAGCTGGGGCCCAAGCACTGAGCACTGTGATACCCCACTAGTCACCACCTGCCACATCAAAAAAGACTCATATTGTTTCCTGTCTAATAATCAATTTTCAATCCATGCCATTATATCATCCCCAATCCTACGTGTTTTAATTTTGCACACTAGCTTTCTGAAAATCCAAATACACCAGATCCTAGACTCCATGGGCAGGATTTTATGGCCTTGCTCATCCTGAAACTGTAAAATCCCACCAAAGCTCAACAGACCTTCTCATTGTCTGCCCCTCGCCTGCTCCAATTTCCGTGGCAGGCGGGACGGTAAAATTTCGGCCCATGTATTGATTTGTCCGAACAATCACATGATCAATAATTTACTTTCAATTTAATGAGCTTTAATATTAGTTAACATTCGCCTATGTGGAACCTTATTGGAGGCCTTCTGAATGTCCATATAACATATAACATACATCCATAGACATTCCCTTGTCTCAAAAAATTAAATTAGGTTCCTTAGACATGACCTACCCTTTTACTAATCTATGTTGGCTTTTGCTAATCAACTCAAATTCATCTAAATGTTTAGTACGTCTGCCTTTAATTATAGATTCCAATAACTTCACCGCAAATGATGCTAGATTAACAGGGAGACAATTTCCTGGTTTCTCTCTCCCACCTTTCTTAAATAATGAAGTTACATTTGAAATTTTCTAATTTAAACTGTGTCAGAGGGAGCTGTTGGACATTGAAAAAAAGATTCTAGAGGTATCTTTATTCTCCAGAATGACTTTGCACTGGAAGAGAAGCTTAGCTGCAAAGTATATGTCACGGAATTGTCGGCAAGGCTCTGGAGGAGAGAACTATATTGGAAGGAATATATGGGTGGTAGATCATAAATAACCATAATGGAATCAAAAGCAGAATGAAGAGAAGAGCTGAGTAGGTTGAGAGTAACAGCAGCATTGTGGTGGATGGAGAGCTAAAGAACAGGAAATAGGAAATTTTTGAAAATGGAAAGGCAACTTAGAAGAGGAGGACAGTGTTTCTTCCTAAGGATAGAAGGTGATGGTTGAGGGTCAAAGAAGAGAGGCTGGCAGACAAAGATAAATGGATGGAGAGGGTGATGAAGTAGTCTCATCTATGATCAGAAAGCTGGAAGTGCCAGCTTTTTAGAACATCATAGAGTCATAGAGGTTCACAGCATGGAAACAGGCCCTTCGGTCCAACTCGTCCATGCCACCCTTTTTTTTTAAACCCCTAAGCTGATCCCAATTGCCCGCATTTGGCCCATATCCCTCTATACCCATCTTACCCATGTAATTGTCTAAATGCTTTTTAAAAGACAAAATTGTACCCACCTCCACTACTACCTCTGGCAGCTTGTTCCAGACACTCACCGCCCTGTGTGTGAAAATATTGCCCTTCTGGACACTTTTGTATCTCTCCCCTCTCACCTTAAACCTATGCCCTCTAGTTTTAGACTCCCCTACCTTTGGGAAAAGATATTGACTGTCAAGCTGATCTGTGCCCCTCATTATTTTATAGACCTCTATAAGATCACCCCTCAGCCTCCTACGCTCCAGAGAAAAAAGTCCCAGTCTATCCAGCCTCTCCTTATAACTCAATCCATCAAGTCCAAGTAGCATCCTAGTAAATCTTTTCTGCACTCTTTTTAGTTTAATAATATCCTTTCTATAATAGGGTGACCAGAACTGTACACAGTATCCCAAGTGTGGCCTTACCAATGTCTTGTACAACTTCAACAAGACATCCCAACTCCTGAATTCAATGTTCTGACCGATGAAACCAAGCATGCTGAATGCGTTCTTCACCACTCTCCACTTGTGACTCCACTTTCAAGGAGCTATGAACATGTACCCCTAGATCTCTTTGTTCTGTAACTCTCCCCAATGCCCTACCATTAACTGAGTAAGTCCTGCCCTGGTTCAATCTACCAAAATGCATCACCTTGCATTTATCTAAATTAAACTCCATCTGCCATTCGTCAGCCCACTGGCCCAATTGATCAAGATCCTGTTGCAATCGGAGATAACTTTCTTCACTGTCCACTATGCCACCAATCTTAGTATCATCTGCAAACTTACTAACCATGCCTCCTATATTCTCATCCAAATCATTAATATAAATGACAAATAACAGTGGACCCAGCATTGATCCCTGAGGCACACCGCTGGTCACAGGCCTCCAGTTTGGAAAACAACTCTCTCCAACCACCATCTGGCTTCTGGCAAGAAGCCAATTTTGTATCCATTTAGATACCTCACCCTGGATCCCGTGAGATTTAACCTTATGCAACAACCTACCATGCGGTACCTTGTCAAAGGCCTTGTTAAAATCCATGTAGATATCAACTGCACTGCCTCATCTACCTTCTTGGTTACTGCTTCAAAAAACTCAATCAAATTTGAGAGACATGATTTTCCACTCACAAAGCCATGCTGACTGTCCCTAATCAGTCCTTGCCTCTCTAAATGCCTGTAGATCCTGTCTCTCAAAATGCCTTCCAACAACTTACCGACCACAGATGTGAGGCTCACTGACCTGTAGTTCCCAGGCTTTTCCCTGCAGCCCTTTTTAAACAAACATTTGCCACTCTCCAATCTTCAGGCACCTCACCCGTGACTATCGATGATTCAAATATCTCGGCTAGGGGACCCGCAATTTCCCTCCCTAACCTCCCACACATGGAATCATAATTTATTGCGAAGAAAGGAGACAAAGCGTAAATTTCAATTACTCTGATTAGTAGAATATGACAGGTAGTGCTCCAGAGGAAGCTGTTCTTCCCCATCTACTCACTTTACAGGTACAAAAGGGAAATCAAAAACACTTGTTTTTTTATCTCAAAGGGTTGGGATACAAAGGGAAGGAAGTTTATGCTGTAGTTACAGAGAACAATAGTCAGATTCCACCTGGAATATTGCATTCAGTTCTGAGCACTGCATCTCAAGAGGAATATTTGGTCTTTGCACAGATTTACCAAGATGAGACCAGGTCTTAAATGGCAATATTAGGGAGACAGGTTGCATAAATTTGAGCTTTGCATCCATGTGTTTAGATGTCAAGAAGTGATCTAATTGAGGTGTTCAACATGATAAAAAGGTTTGATAAAGAAGATACAGAGCTGCTATATCCTTTGTTGAGGAAATCTAGAACAAGTGGTCATAATCTTAAAATTACTGCCAGGTCATTTTGGAGTGAAATCAGGAAGCACATTTTCATACAAAGAGTAATGAAAGTATTGAATTATCTCCCACAAAGGCCTTTGTTGTTGGATCAATTGAAATGCTCAAAACAGAGATTGATGGATTTTTACTAGGGAAGGTTATCAAGAGATATGGAACAAAGGTGGGAAAATTGAATTGAATATAGATCAGCCATGAGCTAATTAAATAACTTAACAAATTAAATAATCTATCCCTCTTCCTATGATTTTTCTCACCATAGTCCAAAGTCACTGAGGCTCAGTATAAGGTTGCCTTTATATCAACATATCCTAATTTATTTTCCTCCAATACAATGATTAATAGCTTGAAACAAACTTGGAAAACTCAGCTAAGACATATACGAACTTGCTCAAGGTGACATACCAACTCTAAGATGAGACACAAGGTGATTAATATTTCAAATAAGTTTGCAAACTGAAGCATGCAAATAAGATTTGGTGGACAATTATTTTTGAAATCATACCTATTAATGGACGAAAATTCAATCACAGGAATTCTAGTTCGAAGGTTTGTTAACTAAAATCAATCCTATCCCCAAATTTTGTGTAAACCTTCCCATATCCAAGCAAGATCCTTGTGCAGAACAACATATACACAGGCCATTTACTCAAAGTATATTTTAATATTTAATAAGATCAGAGTAGTAGTTGTCAAGGCAATAGTATTATCTGAATCAGCTGAAAGGAGGTGCACTATAATGGGATGAAACAGATAGGAGTGTCAACTCTTATCCATTTATTTTTCTCCTGAAGGAGCATGGTTAAAAGCTGACAAAGCTTATCCTCTATCCTGGTCATTATGTTGGAACACTCATTTCCAATGAGATGTCAGACGGAACTCATGAGTTATGAAGGCTTTAATTTATATATTGATAAATTGCTTTCTAAACTTAAAACAATTTAAAAGTGGAGGTGCAAACTAGATTCTATACTTTAACTATTTGATCAATGTTACAGGTTAAATATTTAATGTAAAGTTGCAACAACAAATCAAATTCTGAGGCAATAGGGAAAGTCAAACAGATCTTACGGTGCAAAACAATGGAATAGAGCACAACTTCCAGGAATTGATCCAAGAGGATGAGGCACTGGTCGGATCACAACTGGACATTTGTGTATAATTATGCACCCCAAACTACAGCAAGCATATCTTGGCATAGTGACAGTGCAATAGCATCTGAGGTATGGGAACGTTTACTCTCAGAATATTCAAGATTTTCAAAGGAATCGAAAAAAGAAATTCTCAAAACGTGTTTGAAATTGCCACAAATTCATGAAGCAGGGCAGGTGTATTATTTTAATTGTCAAATAAAGAAAGACTTACATCTACATGGTGCCTTTCAGGACCAATGGATGTCTCAAAGCGCTTTGTACCAAAGAAGTACTTAGTCACCACTATAATGTAGAGGAGGAAGTGTGAAAACCTAGGGGGAAATTAGATACTTTGAGGAACAGAATTGAGGTGCATTAGTCTTGGGATCATCAAAATTGATGGCACATAATAGGTTTGACAGCCAAGTTGAAGCCCATAGAATAAAAGGGATAGTGGCAGCATGGATATGAAATTGGTTGAGTGACAGGAAACAGAAATTAGTGCTTTGACAAAGGGTTGTTTGGACTCGAAACATCAGCTCTTTTCTCTCCTTACAGATGTTGCCAGACCTGCTGAGATTTTCCAGCATTTTCTCTTTTGGTTTCAGAAATTAGTGCTCAGTGCTTTTTCTCAGGCAGGAGAAAGGTATGAAGTGAAGCTCCACAAGGGTAGCAGGACCACTGTTTTTCTTGACTAATATTAATGACCTCGATGTAAGGCAGAGGGTCCAATTTCAAGATTTGCAGATTATATTAAACTTGGAAGCATCATGAACTGTGAGAAAGAAAGTGATAGATTTCAAGAGGAATAGAATGGGCAGACACATGACTGATGAAACTTAATTCAGAGAAGTCAAAGAGTAATATATTGCACAGACAGAGGACATTCAGCCCATTGATCCTACACAAAATTTGTCATGCAGCAAGTCAGTCAGTCTCATTACACTATCCTATCTCCTTAGCTCTGTAAGTTTATTTCCCTCAAGTGCTCATCCAATTCCCCTTTGAAATCATTCAACATCTGCTTCCACCACTCTTGTGGACAGTAAGTTCCAAATCATTATCACTCCCTGCATTAAAAATGTTCTTCTTCATATTCCCCCTGCATCTCTTGTCCAAGAGCTTACATTTGTGAACACTAGCAATTTGATTTGATGTATTGTCACATGTACCCTAATTGTATCAACAGTTAACAGGAACAGATTTCCCTTTTTTACCTAATCCAAACCTATAATAACTTTGTACACATCTATCAAATCTCCCTTCAATCTCCTTAGTTCCAAGGACAACAACCCCATCCTCCCAAACCTAACCTCGTATCTAGAATTCCCCATCCCTAGAACCATTCTGGTAGTTTCCTCTGCACCCTCTCAAGGACCCTCACATACTTCCCTAAATGTGAAACCAGAACAAAGAACAAAGAAAATTACAACACAGGAACAGGCCCTTCGGCCCTCCAAGCCTGCACTGAACATGCTGCCCGACCGAACTAAAACCCCCTACCTTTCCGGGGACCATATCCCTCCATTCCCATCCTATTCATGTATTTGTCCAGACACCCCTTAACAGTCACTACCGTATCCGCTTCCACTATCTCCCCCGACAGCGGGTTCCAGGCACCCACAACCCTCTATGTAAAAATCTTGCCTCGTACATCTCCCTTAAACCTTGCCCCTCGCACCTTAAACCCATGACCCTTAATAATTGAGTCTTCCACCCTGGGAAAAAGCTTCTGACTATCCATCTCTGCCCATGCCCTTCATAATCTCGTAGACTTCTATCAGCTCTCCCCTCAACCTCTGTCGTTCCAGTGAGAAAAAACAAAGTTTCTCCAACCTTTCTTCATAGCTAATGCCCTCCATACCAGGCAACATCCTGGTAAATCTTTTCTGTACCCTCTCCAAAGTCTCCACATCTTTCTGGTAGTGTGGCGACCAGAATTGAACACTATATTCCAAGTGCGGCCTAACTAAGTTTTAAAACTCAATGCCCCGGCCGATGAAGGCAAGCATGCCATATACCTTCTTGACTACCTTCTTCATCTGCGTTGCCACTTTCAGTGTCCTGTGTACCTGTACACCCAGATTCCTCTGCCTATCAATACTCTTAACGGTTCTGCCATTTACTGTATATTTCCTACCTTTATTAGACCTTCCAAAATGCATTACCTCACATTTGTCCAGATTAAACTCCATCTGCCATCTCTCCGCCCAAGTCTCCAATCGATCTATATCCTGCTGTATCCTCTGACGGTCCTCTTCACTATCCGCAAATCCACCAATCTTTGTGTTGTCCGCAAACTTACCAATCAAACCAGTTACATTTTCCTCCAAATCATTTATATATATATTACAAACAGCAAAGGTCCCAGCACTGATCCTGGAGGAACGCCACTTGTCACAGCCCTCCATTCAGAAATGCACCCTTCCACTGCTACTTCTTTGACCAAGCCAGTTCTGTATCCATCTTGCCAGCTCATCTTTGATCCCGTTCGACTTCACCTTCTGCACCAGTCTGCCATGAGGGACCTTGTCAAAGACCTTCCTGAAGTCCATGTAGATAACATCCACTGCCCTACCCTCATCAATCATCTTCGTCACTTCTTCGAAAAACTCAATCAAGTTAGTGAGACACGACCTCTCTTTCACAAAACCATGTTGCCTATCATTAATACGCCCACTTATTTCCAAGTGGGAGCAAATCCTAAAGAATCCTCTCCAATAATTTCCCTACCACTGATGTAAGGCTCACCGGCCTGTAATTACCTGGATTATCCTTGCTACCTTTCTTAAACAAAGGAACAAGATTGGCTTTTCTCCAATCCTCTGGGACCTCCACTGCAGCCAGTGAGGATACAAGATTTCTCTGAAGGCCCCAATAATTTCCTCCCTTGCTTCTCTCAGTATTCTGGGGTATATCCCATCTGGCCCTGGGGACTTGTCTACCTTAATGTTTCCCAAGACACCCAATATCTCCTCCTTTTTGATCTCAACATGACTCAAACTATCTACCCTTTCCCAGACTCATCATCTACCACGTCCTTCTCTTTGGTGAATACTGACGCAAAGTACTCATTTAATACCTCGCCCATTTCCTCTGGCTCCATGCATAGATTCCCTCCCTTGTCCTTGATTGGGCCAACCCTCTCCCTGGCTACCCTCTTGCTCTTCATATATGTATAAAAAGCCTTGGGATTTTCCCTAATCCTGCTGGCCAATCCTGCTGACCCCTTTTAGCCCTCCTTACTCCTTGCTTAAGTTTCATTCTACTTTCCTTGTATTCCACACTTGTTTCATGTGTTCCCAGCCTTCTAGCCTTGACAAATGCTTCCTTTTTCTCTTTGACTAGGCTCACAATATCTCTCGTTATCCAAGGTTCCCGAAACTTGCTATACATATCCTTCATCCTTACAGGAATGTGCTGGTCCTGAATTCCTATCAACTTACACCTGAAAGCCTCCCACATACCAGATGTTGATTTGCCCTCAAGCATCTGCCCTCAATCTACATTCTTCAGATGCTGCCTAATATTGATGTAATTAGCCTTCCCCCAATTTAGCACCTTCACTTGAGGACTACACTTATCTTTATTCATCAGTACCTTAAAGCTTACTGAATTGTGGTCACTGTTCCCAAACTGCTCCCCGACTGAAACGACGACCACCTGGCCAGGCTCATTCCCCAATACCAGGTCCAGTATGGCGCCTTCCCTAGTTGGACTATCTACATACTATTTCAAGAAGCCCTCCTGGATGCTCCTTACAAACTCTGCCCCATCCATGCCCCTAGCACTAAGTGAGTCCCAGTCAATATAGGGGAAGTTAAAATCTCCCCCACAACAACCCTGTTACTTTTACACCGTACCAAAATCTGCCTACATATCTGTTCCTCCATCTCCCGCTGGCTGTTGGGAGGCCTATAGTAAACCCCCAACATTGTGGCTACACCCTTCCTATTCCTAAGCTCTACCCATATTGCCTCGCTGTATGAGCCCTCTGGGGTGTCCTCCCGCAGTACAGCTGTCATATTCTCCTTAATCAGTAGCGCAACTCCCCCAACTCTTTTACATCCCCCTCTATCCCACCTGAAACATCTGTATCCTGGAACGTTAAGCTGCCAATCTTGTCCTTCCTTTAGCCAAGTCTCGTATTGGCAACAACATCAAAGTTCCAAGTGCTAATCCAAGCTCTAAGTTCATCTGCCTTACCTGTTACACTTCTCGCTTTGAAGCAAATGCACTTCAATCCACCAGACCTTCTTTGATTAGCAACCACACCCTGCCTGCTCTTCCTCTGAGTCTTATTGGCCCTACTCTCTAGTTCCCCTTTAGTTAATTCACCTTTGCTTTGGTTCCCACCTCCCTGCCAAAATAGTTTAAATCCTCCCATGTGACACTAGCAAACCTCCCAGCCAGTTTATGCCCTTCCAGTTTAGATGCAACCCGTCCTTCTTGTACAGGTCCCATCTGCCCCGGAAGAGATCCCAATGGTCCAGATATCTGAAAGCTTCCCTCCTACACCAGCTGTTTAGCCACGTGTTGAGCTGTACTATCTTCCTCCAGAACTCCAAGACTGGATGCAGTACTCTAGTTGTGGCATAACCAGAGCTTTATAATGGTTCAGCATAACTTCCCTGCTTTTGTTCAATGTCTCTATTTATGATGCCCAAAATTCCATATGCTTTGCTAACCATTCTCTCATTATGTTCTGTCACCTTCAGTGATCGATGCATGTGCATCCTCATGTCTTCTGTTTCTGCACACTCTTTAGAACTGTGCCGTAAGTCTGTATTGTCAAATTGTCTCTCCCTATCCCTTCTGCTAAAATGCACCACTTCACACTTCTCTGCATAAATTCTATCTGCCACTTGTCTGCTGATCAGTTGGTCAATCTATGTTCTGTTGCAGTTGATCAGTATTAGCGTTTATTAGTGTTTGCCATGCCTCTAAATCTGGAATTATTGGTAAATGTTTAAATTGTACTCTGTATTCAAATATCAAAGCCGTTTAAACATATATATAAAAAAATGGCCCTAGCACTGATCGTTGGGGAACACCACACCTCCAGACTGAAAAAATAGCCATTTAACACAATCTGTTGATTTCTGTGCTTAAGCATTTTTAAAAATCCCACTATGGCACTGACCCACAGAATCCTACAGTGCAGAAGGAGGCCATTCGACCCATCGAGTCAGCACCGACCACAATTCCATCCAGCCCTATCCCCATGCATTTACCCTAGTTAGTCCCTCTGACACTAAGGGGCAATTTGGCATGGCCAATCCACCTAACACGCACATCTTTGAACTGTGGGAGGAAATCGGAGCACCCGGCGGAAACCCACGCAGATACAGGGAGAATATTCAAACTCCACACAGTGTCCCAAGCTGGGAATCGAACCTGGGTCCCTGGCGCTGTGAGGCAACAATGTTAACCACTGTGCCACCATGCCAACCCCCTTATTCCTTGAACATAATTTGTTAAACCAGCCTTTTATGTGGTCTCTCTTAAAATCCATTTGAATGACTGCTGCATCCCCTTCATCAACCTCCTCAAAAAATTCAATTTAATTAATCAAGCACAATCTGTCTTTTCCAAATTCGTAAATTATATATTTTGGTAGGAAGAACAAGGTGCAGAAAGTTAAATAGTTGGTACAATTCAAAGGGAATGCAGGAACAGAGACATCTGGAGCTATATGTGCACAAACTGAAGTTTGCAGAGTAGGTTAAGAAAGTGATTAAAAACCATATGGGTTCCTGGATTTTAGAAACAGAGGCGTAGCACACAAAAGCAAAGGAAGTTACAATACATTGGTTTAGTCTCACCTGGAGTATTGTTCTGGGTATCACACTTTAAGAAGGGTGTGAAGGTTTCAGAGAGAGTACAGAAACAAAATGAGAATGGTTCCAGGGATGAGAGACTTGAGTTACGAGGACAGGGTGGAAAAGCTGGGGTTCTTCTCCTTAAAGAATAGAAGATTGAAAGGAGATTTGACACAGTTGTTCAAATTTATGAAAAATCTAGAGAGAGTAGATAGGGAGAAACTATTCTCCCTAAGATTATTCTCATAGTAGAAGGATTGAGAACTAGGGGACAACTTGGGGAAACTATTCTCATAGTAGAAGGATTGAGAACTAGGGGACACCAATTTAAGATGATTGGCAAAAGAACCAACAAGAAAAATATCTTTATGCAGCGAATGGTTAGGATCTAGAATGTACTGCATGAAAATTTGGGGACGGCAGATTCAATCATAACTTTCAAAACAGAACTGGAGAGACAAAAATGTAGCGATACAATGCAAGGGTGGGAGAGTGGGGCTTGCTGGATTGCTCTTGCAGACACCTGCACAGACATGATGGGCCAAATAGCCTGTTTCTATCCTGTAAGCATTCTATGATTCTATGAATGTGCTTTGCAATACTGTACTTACTTCTGTTCCTTATTTTAATTTTCCTATGCTGAGAGTTTATAGATGGTGAAATGGTGAAGGAGAATAAAGTACAATTAAATTTTCACTTTAATGTAACTGATGCTTGTCTTACAGTTTTAATATGTTTAAAATGCAATAGTCTACTATTTCCTTTTAAAGGGCAGTGGAAAATCAGATATTTTATATATTCCTTAAAGGTGAATTTTTTTTAGATTTCCCCCAGTTTCATGCTGGATGTTTTCCAACACACATACAGGGTCTGCTTTCAGAGCCAATTTGAACATCATCCTCAAAACATTTCAGACTCCAGTTTGGAGCCACTTTCATGTTGTAATATATTTGCCTCTTAGTTGCTATCATGCAGTTTTCAGAACCTTGTACCTAATTCCATACACTTTACAGTACATGATTTAACAGAACATTTCTCTAAATAAAATCTGTAGTATTTCTTTACCAGCTACTGTATTGAGGAACATGAGGTACTCAAAATTGGAAATTTCTCTCCTCTGCCAACGCTGCATCATATTGGACGCTTTGAAAAGTTGCCGTGGGCTAGCCAGGGTGATCCGTCTGCAGATCAGAGGGAAAATCAAAAACTATAAAAAATATTGTGGTATTACTTATTCCTTGGATCACAGTAAATGTATAGATTACACTAGTTATTTTATAAAAACATATTTTACAGTTTCACGTACTTAAAAAGCAAATTATAAATTAATTTTCCAACTGGACTAGTACAACCACTGCCCTTCTGTACTAGGTGATTTGATTCCAACCTCAGTAAACATACAAAATAGATTACAGTTGCTCAATTTCCACTTCCAGTTTGAATAAGGATGATCCAAGCTGAGCAATATTCTCACTCAGTTCAGGACAGATTAATTTCACGCAATGTTGAAATACTATTCCACAGTCTGCAGAAAAAATAAAATTACACTTGTCTCATGCAAAAATCAAATTCATTGTTTCTTTAAATTAAATAAAGAGTGGTGGCTTCTAATAGGTAGTATGTAATACTCTAGCAATCTGACCTGGTTTCCCGATGTTTCACTCTCAACCAGTTGCAATTTCACAACTAATGTGATTTCATGGCCACAATGTAAATGAATGGAATGAAAGAATACCACTAGGAAGTTCGTAGAACTTTCCATAGTTTTAATCATTCTGTTTAACTTTCCCAATACAAATTTAAAAGTCTCTCTCTCACGGCATCTGAAAACATTCAACACAAATAGAATGAAGCCTGACAAAAATTATGGTTGACAGCAACTGGAAATTGTCATATGGCATGATTCGCATTCTTCGTTACTTTTGAAAGGCAGTTTGCTCAGTTTCACAGCTGCGCTTAGTTCAATTAGTTCAACAAGGCCAAGTTGACACAATGCAGTGCCATTTTAGCACTGATTTATATATTTGGCATTATTATAGTATATGACAAAACTTTTAATGAATGAAACTTTTTTTGAGCAATAAAACAATTCCAATTTTGGTTTTGAGTCCTTGGTTCATCTCTGGACATATTAACACATACGGGGACATGTACGTCTATGAACCAAAACCATCGAACACAGAGCTGAATTTCTTTCTGCAACAATAAAATGAGCAATGATCCAGCACATTCTTCTATCTAAGTATATCTTTGATCAGTAAGTACATTAGTATTTACAAGAAAATACGAAAAAATGTGCTTTGAAAAATACTTTGTAATGATAACATAATAAAATATAACGGTACATTTTGAATAATATACCTGGTTTGGGGTAGCCCGAAACCTGTACCAACTCCAACACGGGGCAAACAGTGAACGACTTTCTTCGCTGTAGCTTGGTCTGGGAAGTTGAACATGACAGCAGCTGCCAAAGAAACAAACAATAAAGAAACATTTTTTGCATGACATCACCTCCTGTGATTTATATTGTATTTTTGTTTAATAGAACATCTCTTTGCAATTAGATATATAACAGATGCAGAATTGCAAGCCCCTTTGTCTACACATAAATCACAGTTTTCAATGGGCAACGGGTTATTTCCGCTTCTTTGCTGAAATCCATTCCCAAAAAAGATTTCCTGCTGCAAACATGACCATAGATTTAAACAAACTTTGCTGCATGGACATCATCACAAAGTTTGAGTTGTCTACTTTGGTGATTTTGTGGAAAAACGTGTCAAAATTTTAACTCGTGCAAGGTCAACAGATCCATTAACTATTTCACAGAAACAGAGTTTAGTTACAATACTATATTTTTTTTGGAGATATTCCAACACGTATGTTTATTATGAAATCTATACAATCCAAAGGCTCACTTTCAACTTGAATTTTAGAAATGTGAATTAATTCTGAACTTTGAAGAACAATTTGATTACCTGTCAAATGACTATATTTTTAAATAGGATAAGTTAAGTATCAAAATTTGTGGTTGCTTGTCTGTACCAGTGATTTTTACTAACCCAAACATCTTAATATGAAGGTATGCAATTTTCCAAAAAATTAAATTTGACAATCTCTATTGCAATTATTGGTTCAGGAATGGTAATTATGAAAGAAAATCTGATTGAGCTTATTGGGGATAAGCGCAAGGATCATTAGAATGGCAATCTTCAAGGTGAAAAATATACGAAATCACATCCACAACTACATCATGTTGCTCCTTCAGCAAAACAACTTGAATTTTAAATCATATGCACTAAATAGAACTTGATTTTCATTCTTTACTAAGAATGCTTTACCTACAAATCTCTCTCAAATCTCTCTGTTTAAACTCAGTTTAAAAGGAATAAATGTAACATCAGGCAATTTAAGCAGTTAAGCAGAAATATACCAGCTAAGAGAATTAATGTTCATGGACCATTTTAAAGAGTAAGACTTACTTCTATTGGCAATAAAAATTTCCAGTGCAGTATTCTGCAGCAGATACCGCCTGGAGAAAATAGCACGGATTTCGGTGAACAGCCATTTTCCATGAAGTCCTTCAGTATATGCCAAAATCTAGAGAAAAAGATGGAAACAAATTTCTAGCCATGAACAGAGAATAGATGTATGAACTGGTTCTAATAAGCTTCTATTTTTTTAATGAAAGCATATGAATAGTTCAACTGAAGAGTTGAAATGGATTCTATAGTTTCTCTCAAAGTTCAGTGAGATCACAGGAACAAATTGTTGAAGAATGTGATTTTCTGATGTATTTCATTTATGCTCTTCCATAAAAACTCTCATACATTGTATTTTTACTTATTAAGTAGCTCAGTATGTTGAAGCGTAAAAACCATGTGCACAAAAAGCACCCTAATAAAATTTTATGTACTACTAGTTTTTACTTATTGTAACATATGTTGCACCTGAATATCATATTAAATTTAAAATTATATTGACCAAAATACATGCACGCACGCACAACATCTTAAAATAGAAATACCTGCTGAGTCCACAGTCATACATTTACACCAAATTTAGTAGTATATACACTGTTAAACAATTAATATCTATAGTTTACTAACGCAACTGATGTAAAATAAAAAGAGAAATACAAACGAAATGCATTAAGCAGAATATGCATGGCAGATAGGCAGGCAGACCTAATGTTTGCAACTAAACTGTTCGAGGAATGACTCACAATGATGCATATAGATTAGCAAAAAGATGCTGAATTATTTATTTCACAAAGAAATGCTAGATTAGTATCTCATATTTTAATGTGTTAGTTTTTATAAACAACTCCTTCCTTTATGAAAAAGAATAAATGCAGTTTTTAGATTACAGTTTCAAAAATGAATTTTCACAAAATCACTTTTGGAGGAATGAATGGCAATGGGTTCTTATACTGATCAAAACCTTTTAATCCCATATACAGAAACGTTCAAAGCAATACGCTGCCTATGTAAAAGGTTAAGTATCATTTTGTCAGCTAAACCTAAACAAAAAACTGCAAATGAACTCGGCATAATCTCTCCATGGAATTAGTGGTTGTCAGAGTAACTCGTTACAATGCCTGTCATCTCAGCTGACACACACAGATGCTTAGTCTGCCTGCACAATTCAAACTAATCCTATCCTTAGCCTGAAACCACTTTGTGTCTTTGTTGCTCCAGTTTTGCCTTTTATTTTAAAGCCTAATTATGAAGGTGTTAAGGGACAACCGGATTGGGCCACTTTTCTGCCACTGAGTAGAAGAGAGCATTAATCAAAAATATTCAAATAGGACTAACAGGCGAAGAAGGCTCATGATAAGAGTTTCTTAAAGTACTCATTAAAACAAGGTGACAGTAGTGGGGAACAGCTGAGGCCTGGCTAAGCAAGTCTGATTCCTCTCTGGAATAGTATCTGCCTGATCTGCAGCTTCACATCAAAGTCTCTGGAGTTCAATTAAAACTGGATTAGGTGCAAACAGCCCATCTTTGGGACTTTTAGGTCTCGGGCACTCTCTCATTGACAGTACCCCAGATGACGGCCTCTGCCTTGACTGAACCAGTTGCCATAGAAACTGCATCACTGCCTTTGCTGTGCAATGGCATGCACAACATAACCATTTGAAAGGTGCAGTAAAGAAAAAAATGGTGCAACTTTTTAAAAAAGCGTTTGAGTGGGTGATCCTTTGCTTTTTACTGACAATTAGCTTGTTGAGGTGACAATGTTTGCATCCCATTTTACTCAACTAAAACAGTTACATTAAGACACTGTGCATACTATCTAAAATACAAGAAATGCAGTGGTAAATAAAGTTCAGTGATTTGAATACTACCTTAAAATTAAACATCAACATGTTTAATTCAATGTACTTCCCACCCCACCCCCAACCCCCATGAACTCAAAAAGCAGTTTGTGATTTCAGTATTTGTTTCGTTCTTTTGTTTAAACAGCGTGTTGAAACAATATCTGAGACAGGTGGCATGGAATCAGGTAAATGGCAAATACAGATTGTTCCTTAAAAAAAATGCCCATTGGCCAAACTGTTTTCTTATTGGGCCATGTTAATGGATTGCATGAAAAAAATCAAAGAAAGGACAAGTATAACGGAAAGATACCTACTCAACAGCACTTTCCAAGTGATTGATTTTTTCTTTGTAAATGGTTAGTCATAAATATCCATACCAGTAATGCAACAAAGATATACATCAAGTAATAAACTATTTAACTCAAAGATATGTGTCTTGTGACTTCTCTTTAATTCTCTTTAGTGTTCTACCAACGACAACAGAGAACTGCCAGAAAGCAGACCAGCATTCTCTGAGCATGTCCAATCCTATTTGGTTTCTTTAGCGCCCTCTTTCTAAAAAAACTCTAGAACTACTCATGAACAATAGCTATAATTCTTGTGAGATTAGTTTGCCATTTCATTTAAGTCAAATGCAAGGAATTTTTAATGATAATAATGATCAATTACTGGATATGCAGAACATAATAAAAACAGCAAGTGGTTCAATGTAGAGAAAATTAACATCAGTAATATTTCCGACATCTTCAAAGTAATCATGCATTTCAGCTTACATTGAAAGTATGATACTAAAATATCTTTGGCATTGAGAGTTATAAAACAGGATTGTGGAAGAATGAGTAGATTCCTCCCTGGGCACAGCTTAAGGGCTAAATATTCACAGCAAATTTATAATTAGGCTACAAACTCAATTTATCAGAGTAATTATTTCAATTTACTCTCATTGTTCCAGGCAATTCAATGTCAGGATTTAAAAAAAATTTAAAAGCAATGTGACCCATTTCCTCATTACTCAATCATTTTTTAAAAATCTGGTGTTTTCTCTTTCAATTACTGGTGGAGATGATAAACCAGCAACAAATGATATATCAAGTCATTTTATCTTATCGCTTAGAGGCTCAGTGACAATGAAGTTCATATTTCACTGGTTTCATTGAAGATTGTGAAAATTACTTGCCCCTTTGACCTCAAATTTCACTCTAAGACAGAAATTTCTCTTCTGCAAAGTAATGCAATTTTTCAGGTGTCAACCTTTAGCCCAGCTTTAAAAATTAATTTCATTTATATTAACCACGATATTGATATTTTCATGGGTTCCCTTAAGAACACTCTTTGATACATGAAGCACTGACTGGCAAATTGATGTCTCTAGGACAACCAAAACTATTTTATTCAATTCTGCCACATCAGACAGATTTATGACAGTCTGAAATTCTTATTTTGTAATATAATATTTGTGCTGGACGGATGCACCTCAGAGCCCCTTGCCTGTAAATAATTTAGAATGCCACTAGCTGGGACTTCCCCTTTTGCTCTCTGCTTCCATTTAAAATCGTGCTTAGAGAAAAATAGCCTCAAGATGTGACTGCCAAAAGAGCTACACTTTATTTGCATTTCTATGAGCAAACGAAGCTGATAAGGTTCATCAGACAAGGTACTGTGGCCTATTCGAATGAAGTTTAGATAAGTATGTGGGTCCCTTCAGAGCTACTTCACAAGAATCTCCCTAAATCTAAAAAAATGTCATCTCATCTCCCTGTTGGATTTTGATTGATTGCACCTCTTCCTTATGTTCATTAATCTCATCACCTTATCTTTTATACCACTTCATTTTACCAGAAAGGTAATAATAAAACCCTCATCCATTATCCTTTTACTGATCTATTCATGTGGAAATGGTTAATAACATGTTACAAATTGAGCTTCAATCACCTAATTTTCTATTTTGTCAAATGCACATTAGCTCAAAACCAAAAAAAAACAATTTGTTTCATGAAGATGAAGATCATTAGTGGTGACATTTGAAGTCAGCATTTCCAAGCTTTTTGATAAAATCATTCAAGTATCTGTTGATATCTAAACACAAGTTTGTTCCAATACAACAACCTTGTCATCAACCAAAACATCAGCAACACTAAACTAGGAGTAATGTAGAATGAACTGTGTCTCCTTTGTGAATTTATGGCTCATGTTAAATGATTAGCAAATAGAAGAAGGTAGTATCCACTCACCAATATTTCATGCATTGGAAATCAGAAAATGTTCCAATTATGAAGAAAGCGTGACTTGATAAATATAGACAGGTATTCCTAGTTTCATTTTAAAGTATTCTCCAGTGCTTTCATTTACAAATCAATTTGTATTTTAAACACTTCTCTTGATATTTTCCTATAGAAGCAGAGTGAAATAAACAACCTTCGTTTTTTCTGTAAATAAAGTAGAGCTGAATGTATAATCATACTATTCTGTAAATTGTTACAGCAAATAGATCTGAATATGTACAGTTCACCTGGTTGGGAATAGTCAAGGGATTGCAAATATAACAAGAGTGTTGGGGATTTAGTAAAGTCCCTTACTGTTGAATATTTGCATTTTGAGCAGTTCAATGCCGTTTTGAGCTGCTCTACAAAAAAGCATCAGTACATACTGTGAAATACCTCAGGAGACTTTGCTAGTGCTTGAAATAAAATGCACAAAACAAAACGTTTTTGCAACTTGCCATCCACAGAGCACTGATCAGGTAATTGGTCAGAAGGTTAAACAGTACTGGTGCAAGCTGCTTCATTAGATGCAACAGTCTTGCACTCATTATGCTACATTTTTTATAAAGCAAAGAACTCCAGTGTTACAGATCATTGGTTTGGTGCTGAAATAACTGCATCTTCATCTAGTGCTACTGACTGGCTTCTCTGCACTCCATATGCATTTCTTTACAATCAGACATGTCATTTCCCATCAGTAAATGAGTTCATCAAATTAATGAGCATTCACAGAAATCTGGCTTTTAATGAAAGCACGTACCCACTGTGGCATGGGCTCTGCCCCAGTGCTGCCAAAATGCAGTTGATGAAACCATGACACAAATTCTACAATACACTTTGCATGTCTCCTTCATCCAATTAATTCACTACAAAACGGTCTTACACCCTTGTTGTTTCTGTGCAATAGGTTAGAAACAGCAACACAACAGTGTTCTCAGAAAAAAAAATCAGTAGGTTGCTATGTTCAGCTAAATAAAAATTAAATCATCATGCATATCAGAGATTAAATCACGATTAAACTGTAAAATAGATTCATAAACTCCAAGAACGAGATAATTGACAGATCATTTTAGTGTGACAGAACAAACTTGCGATTCCATTTCAAATGTCTGTGAAGATCAACTATTGCCAACCTCCTCTGTACTCGTTTGCTAGAATATATTTGGATATATAGAATCATAGAGGTTTACAGCACGGAAAGAGGCCCTTTGGCCCAACTTGTCCATGCCGCCTTTTTTTTAAACCCCAAAGCAAGTTCCAATTGCCCGCATTTGGCCCATATCCCTCTATTCCCATCTTACCCATGTAACTGTCTAAATGCTTTTTAAAAGACAAAATTGTACCCGCCTCTGCTATTACCTCTGGCAGCTTGTTCCAGACACTCACCACCCTCTGTGTGAAAAAATTGCCCCTCTGGACCCTTCTGTATCTCTCCCCTCTCACCTTAAACCTATGCCCTCTAGTTTTAGACTCCCCTACCTTTGGGAAAATATATTGACTATCTAGCTGATCTGTGCCCCTCATTATTTTATAGACCTCTATAAGCTCACCCCTCAGCCTTCTACGCTCAAGAGAAAAAAGTCCTAGTCTATCCAGCCTCTCCTTTTAATTCAAACCATCAAGTCCTGGTAGCATCCTAGTAAATATTTTCTGCACTCTTTCTAATTTAATATCCTTTCTATAATAGGGTGACCAGAATTGTACACAGTATTCCAAGAGTGGTCTTACGCTGAAAGGATGCTGAAAGTCTGCAAAGGGATATAGATAATTTAAGTGAGTGGGCGAGAGTCTGGCAGATGGAGGACAATGTTCGTAAATGTGAGGTCATCCATTTTGGTAGGAATAACAGCAAAATGGACTAATAGCAGCATGCTGCTGTGCAGAGGGACCTGGGTGTCCTTGTTCATGAATCACAAGGAGTTGGTTTGAGGGTGCAGCAGGTAATTAAGAAGGCAAATGGAATTTTGTCCTTCATTGCTAGATGGATGGAGTTTAAAAACACCGAGGTTATGTTGCAGCTGTATAAGGTGCTGGTGAGGCCACACCTGGAGTACTGTGTACAGTTTTGGTCTCCTTACTTGAGAAAGGATATCCTGGCACTGGAGGGGGTGCAGAGGAGATTCACTAGGTTGATTCCGGAGTTGAGAGGGTTGGCTTATGAGGAGAGACTGAGTAGACTGGGGCTATACTCATTGGAATTCAGAAGAATGAGGGGAGATCTTATAGAAACATATAAGATTATGAATGGAATAGATAAAATAGAAGCAGGGAAGTTGTTTCCACTGGCGGGTGAAACTAGAACTAGGGGCCTAGCCTCAAAATAAGGGGAAGCAGATTTAGGACTGAGTTGAGGAAGAACTTCTTCACACAAAGGGTTGTGAATCTAAGGAATTCCCTGCCCAGTGAAGCAGTTGAGGGTACCTCATTGAATGTTTTTAAGGCAAGGATAGATAACTTTTTGAACAGTAAAGGAATTAAGGGTTATGGTGAGTGGACGGGAAAGTGGAGCTGAGTCCACGAAAAGATCTGCCATGATCTTATTGAATGGAGGAGCAGGCTCAAGGGGCCAGATGGCCTACTCCTGCTCTTAGTTCTTATGCTCTTACCAATGTCTTGTACAACTTCAACAAGACGTCCCAATTCCTGTATTCAATGTTCTGACCAATGAAACCAAGCATGCTGAATGCCTTCTTCACCACTCTGTCCACCTGTGACTCCATTTTCAAGGAACTATGAATCTGTACCCCTAGATCTCTTTGTTCTGTAACTCTCCCCAACACCCTACCATTAACTGAGTAAGTCCTGCTCTGGTTCAATCTACCAAAATGCATCACCTCGCATTTATCTAAATTAAACTCCATCTGCCATTCGTCAGCCCACTGGCCCAATTGATCAAGATCCCGTTGCAATCTGAGATAACCTTCTTCACTGTCCACTATGCCACAAATCTTGGGTTCATCTGCAAACTTACTAACCATGCCTCCTATATTCTCATCCAAATCATTAATATAAATGACAAATAACAGTGGACCCAGCACTGATCCCTCAGGCACACCGCTGGTCATAGGCCTCCAGTTTGAAAAACAACCCTCTACAACCACCCTCAGGCTTCTGTCATCAAGCCAATTCTGTATCCATTTAGCTACCTCACCCTGGATCCTGAGAGATTTAATCTTATGCAACAACCTACCATGCGGTACCTTGTTAAAGGTCTTCTTGCTAAATCCATGTAGACAACATTAACTGCACTGCCTTTATCTACCTTCTTGGTTACCCCTTTAAAAAACTCAATCAAATTTGTGAGAGATGATTTTTTCACTCACAAAGCCATGTTGACTGTCCCTAATCAGTCCTTGCGTCCCTAAATGCCTGTAGATCTTGTCTCTCAAAATACCTTCCAACAACTTACTGTCGTACTGGCCTGTAGTTCCCAGGCTTTTCTCTGCAGCCCTTTTTAAATCAAGGCACAACATTTGCCACCCTCCAATCTTCAGGCACCTCACCTGTGACTATCGATGATTCAAATATCTCTGCCAGGGGACCCGCAATTTCCTCCCTAGCCTCCCACAATGTCCCGGGATACATTTCATCAGGTCCTGGGGATTTATCTACCTTGATGCTCTTTAAGTTCCAGCACCTCCTTCTCTGTAATATGTACACTCCTCAAGACATCACTATTTAATTCCCCAAGTTCCCTAACAACCATGTTTTTCTCAACAGTAAATGCTGATGAGAAATATTCACTTAGGATCGCACCTATCTCTTGTGGATCCGTACATGTGCATATATAAATATATATGCTTATGTATATATCCACACATATTCATGCACATAATATAAAATAGAATATTACAGTCTGAGAGAGTGAGTGTCAAAGGTAACTGGAAATAGAGGAGGGCTGAGTATAATTCTTATTTCACCTGACATGTACAAGTACACACAATTTCTAACTGCTCAGTAGTGGAAACCCTGGTTGATTATATTTCCATTCCTTGACATAAGATGCTGGGGCCAATTCCTGCCCAGTTAGGATTCGTAGAATCATAGAAGTTTACAGCATATAAAGAGGAATTCACCCCAATGCATCTCTGCCAACAGAAAATGAGAGATCTACTTTCCAACTCTTGAACCATAGTCCTGAAGATTATGGCACTTCCAAGTTCATATCCAAGAGCTTTGTAAATGTGACAAAGACTTCAGTTCTGGCATACTTTCAAGCACCAAGTTCCAGATCCTCACCAACCAAAAAATAATTCTCAATTCCCCCCAAATCCTTTGATCACTTTCCTTAAATTTATGTCCACTGGTTATTAACCTCTCTCCTAACAGAAATAGATCATTCCTAACCATGCCATCCAGGTCCCTCAAGTTAAAACACCTCAATCAACTCTCCCTTCATCCTCCTCTGTTCCGAAGAAAACAATCCAAACATATCCAACCTTTCCTCACAGCTAAAATTTTCCATTCCTGGTAACATCCTGGTAAATTTTGGCTGTACCCTCGAGTGTGATCACCTCCATTCTTTAATATGGTGACCAGAACTGTTTGCAGTATTCCACCTATGGCCTAACCAGTGTTTTATACAGTTACGGCTTCTGCTCTTATATTGTATGCCTTGGATGATAAAGCATCCTGCTTGCCTTTTAATTAACGATCTTATCTACCTGCTCTAGTACCTTCAGAGACCTGCAGTCATGTACTTTGAAATCCTTCTGCTCAGTTACACTTCTCAATATCCAACCAGTTATTGTTCATTCCCTGCATTGCTTGTTCTTCCCAAGTGAATATCATCATACTTCTCTGGATTGAATTCCATTTGCCACTTATCTGCACATCTGATTACTCCATTGATATTTCCCTCTAGTCTACAATTTTGTTTATAATTGGTTCATGGGATGTGAGCATCACTGGTAGGGCAGGCATTATTGCCCATCCCTTGAGAAGGTGATGGTGAGCTACCTTCTTGAACCACTGCAATCCATGTGGTTTAGGTATACCCACATTGCTGTCAAAAAGAGGGGTCCTGGATTCTGACCCAGCAACAGTGAAGGAATGGCAATATACTGGTAGTTCCAAGTCATGATGGTGAGTGACATGGAGAGATCTGCATGTAATTATGTTTCCATTCATCTGCTACCCTTGTCCTTCTAGGTCAGAGATTTCACGGGTTTGAAAGGTTCTATCGAAGGAGGCCTGACAAGTTTCTACAGTGAGTCTTGTAGATGGTACACACTGCTACCCTTGATACTGAAGTGTGTGAATGTTTCCAATGGCGAATGGTGTGCCAATCCAACAGTGTGCTTTGTCCTGGATGGTGCTGAGCTTCTCGAGTCTTGGTGCTGCACATATCCAGGCATGTGGAGAGTACATCATATGATTTCTGACTTGCGCCTTGTGGGATTGTGGAATGGCTTTGGAGAAAGATGAGCTAAGTTACGCACCACAGAAATCCCAGCCTCTGGCCTGTTCTTACTGCCACAGTATTTATATAGTTGGTCCAGTTCAGTTTCTGCTCAGTAGTAACCCCCAGTATGTTAATGGTGGGGGATTCAGCAATGGCAACACAATTGAACATCAGGGTTAAATTAACACTGGTTAATTTCTGACATTTAAGGCACAATTAATATTTGTGCAACATATCAGGCTAATCCTGCATGTTGTCCAGGTCTTGTTGGATGTGTGCATGGACTGCTTCAGTATCTGTGGAGCAGGAATTTCACTGAACATCATACAATCATCAGCAAACATCTCCTCTTCTGACCTTATGATGGAGGAAAGGATATTGATGAAGCAGTTAAAGATGGCTGGGCTTGGGACATTACCCTGATGAACTCTAGTAGCAACGTTTGGGTCTGAGGGGATTGGCCTCAACAAACACAGTTACCTTCCTTTATGCTAGGCATGACTCCAAGCAGCAGGAGTTGTCCCCAATTCACACTGATTCCACTTCTGCAAGGGCTCCAAGATGCCAAACTTGTTGAAATGCTGTCTTTAAGTCAAAAGCAGTCACTCTCACCTCACCATGTGTTCTACTCTTCTGTCCCCATTGGGATGACAATGCAGGGCAAGGAAATAGTGGGGTACTGCATCGGGTTGGCACTCCAATGCATTCCTGCTGCCACAAAGTTTTCCCAGCAGCAAGCAGGAAGACTGATCGTCTGGATGCTGAACAGAAGCAGACAACATATTAACCTATTTAAGGCTCCGATTACAGGCAATTCAGAGGGCCTACTAATAGGAGCAGCCCCCAGTGTATGCGGAGGCCACCAGCTCCATGGGAGTGGCCTCCTTGTGCTTGTCCGGGCGACTATGATCAACCGGAGCCATAGATTCCAGGATCTTAAGTGGGAGCAAAAGAAGAAAACGCAACCCCACCAACCAATGAGTCATTTGCTTAGCTGCCAAAATTTTAATTTTAAACCTAACCCTCAAAAGGTGCTTTCAAGTTGAGCTGCACTCCCCACCTGCCTCAACAGTGCCCCTTTCGCCCAGTGGGGCTGCCAAACTTTCAGAGCTGCTGGCCCTCTAATTGCACTGCTGGTATTGGGAACCCACTCACTGTCCTTAATTGGTCCTGATGTCTGAATAAAGTTTATTTATTAGTGTCACAAGTAGACTTACATTAACACTGCAATGAAATTACTGTGAAAATCCCCTGGTCGCCACATTCTGGCGCCTGTTCGGGTACATTGAGGGAGAATTTAGCATGGCCAGTACACCTAACCAACACTGTTTCAGACTGTAGGAGGAAACCGGAGCACCCGGAGGAAACCCACGCAGACACGTGGAGAACATGCAGATGCCTCACAGACGGTGACCCAAGCCGGGAACTGAACCCAGGACCCCGGCACTGTAAGGCAGCAGTGTTCAACCAAATTCAAATTTGAATTCAAAAGGCGGCACGGTAGCACAGTGGTTAGCACTGCTGCTTCACAGCTCCAGGGACCTGGGTTCGATTCCCGGCTTGGGTCACTGTCTGTGTGGAGTTTGCACATTCTCCTCGTGTCTGTGTGGGTTTCCTCCGGGTGCACCGGTTTCCTCCCACAGTCCAAAGATGTGCGGGTTAGGTTGATTGGCCATGCTAAAAAATTGTCCCTTAGTGTCCTGAGATGCGTAGGTTAGAGGGATTAGCGGGTAAATATGTAGGGATGTGGGGGCAGGGCCTGGGTGGGATTGTGGTTGGTGCAGACTCGATGGGCCCAATGGCCTCTTTCTGCACTATAGGGTTTCTATGATTCTATTCTATGATTCCACCATCTGCCATGACGGGATTTGAACCCGTGTCTTCAGATCTTGCCCTAGGTCTCTGGATTACTAGTCCAGTGACAATACCACTGCGCCACCATTGAAAATTAGCTAGCTAAGAGGAAGCAAATAGTAGGCATAAATGGGTGTTTTCCAGGTTAGCAAAATGTAACAATCCACAGTGCTGGGACCTCAACTGTTTACAATATATATATAAATGACTTGGCTAAAGCGATTGAAGAAATGGTTACCAAATTTGTTGATGATAAAAAGATGAATAGTAGAGTAAGTTGTAAAGAGGGCATAAGGAGGCTTCAAGAAAATATAGATAGGCTATGGAAAGTGAGCAAAGATCTGGCAAATGGAGTATAATGTCAGAAAATGTGAAATTGTCTATTTTGGCAGGAAAAAAAGTATATTATCCAAAAGGTGAAAGATTGCAGAGTTCTGAGGTACAGAGGGACCTGGTTGCCCTAGTGTACGAATAAGAAAAAACTAGCATGCAGCTACAGCAAACTAGGAAAGCTAATAGGTTGTCATTTATTGCGAGGGGAACTGAATACAAAATTAGGAAGATTATGCTTCAGTTGTACTGGTAAGACTGCATTTGGAGTACTGTGTTCTGTATTGGTCATCTTAGTTAAGTAAAGATGTAAATACATTAGAACCAGTTCAGGAAAGGTTTATCAGACCAATAACTGGAATGATGGGTTGTCTTATGGAGAAAGGTTGGACAGGTTAGGCTAGCATCCAATGCAGTTTACAAGAGCGAGAGGCGACTTGATTGAATAACATAAGAACTTGAGAGATCTTGACAGGGTGTATGTAGAGGATTTTTCCTTTTGTGGGAGAATATAGAACTAGGTGCTACTGTTTAAAAATAAAGGGTCACTCATTTAAAACAGAGAGGAGCTGAAATGCTTTCATTCAAGAAGGTCGTGAGTCTCTAGAACTGTCTTCCTGAAAAGGTTGTGGATATTTTTAAGCCAGTGGTGGGTGGATAGATTCTTGGTAAGCAAGGGGGCAATACATGATTGGGAGTCGGCGGGTGCAGATTTTAAGATTATTAGCAGATTAGCCATGATTTTATTAATTGGTAGAGCAGACTTGATCAACAGAATGGCCTACCCCTGTTCCTTGTTCATGTGCCATGTTATTAGGAAAGTTTTGATTAATAACGAGAAGTGCCTTACAACATTTGCTACATTAAAGGTATTACAGAACTACAAGTTGTTGTTGTATATGTGGCATTACATGTATGAAATGAAACCCTAAAACCCCAGTTTTCCTTGAACATGAAAACTTGGACAAGTAATTCATGTCTTACTAAACTGGTTGAATTTTTTGAAAAGGTGACAGGCATGTTAGAAAAGAATGCATGTGGAAGTTGACTGTATGGCCTTCCAGAGGCACTTGATGAGGTTCCACGTGAGATTTAATCAAAAATGATTGTGCTTGGAGTTAAAGGTAACTTTGTGACATAGCAATTGGTTAGAAGACAGAGTAGGAATTAAGGGAGGATTCCTTGACTGGGATTTCACAAGTGTTCGGATCAGTTTTAGAGCTTAAGTTTTTCACCATATATTCAAATTAATTGGATGAAGGAATAAGAAGTTGTATATCTGAGTCTTCAGCCAATTCGATTCACTCCACATGATATCAAGAAACATTTGGAGGCACTGGATACTGCAAAGGCAATGGGCTCTGATAATATTCCGGTAACAGTACTGAAGATTTGTGCTCCAGAACTTACCATTCCCCTAACCAAATTCTTCCAGTACAATTACAACACTGGCATCTACCTGACAATGTGGAAAATTGCCCAGATACATCCTGTATACAAAAAGCAGGACAAATCTAACCCAGCCAATTACCACCCAATCAGTCTACTCTCAATCATCAGTAAAATGATGGAAGGGGTCATCAACAGTGCTATTGAGCAGCACCTGCTCAGCAATAACCTGCTCAGTGGCGCCCAGTTTGGGTTTTGCCAGGGTCACTCAGCTCCTGACCTCACTGCAACTTTGGTTCAAACATGGACAAAAGAGTTCAATTCCAGAGATGAGGTGAGAGTGACAGCCCTTGACATGGAGGCCACATTCGACCGAGTATGGCATCAAGGAATCCTAGCAAAACTGGAATCAATGGGTATCAGGGGGCAAACTCTCTGCTGATTGGAGTCATACCTGGTACATAGGAAGATGGTTGTGGAGGATCAGTCATCTTAAATCCAGGACATCTCTGCAGGAGTCCCTCAGGGTAGTGTCCTAGGCCCAACCATCTTCAGCTGCTTCATCAATAACCTTCCCTCTGTCATAAGGTCAGAAATGGGGATGTTCACCAATGATTGCATAATGTTCAGCACCATTCACCACTCCTCAGATACTGAAGCAGTCCATGTTCAAATGCAACAAGATCTGGACAATATCCAGGTTTGGGCTGACAAGTGGCAAGTAACATTTGCGCCACACAAATGCCAGGCAACGACCATCACCAATAATAGATACTCTAACCACCGCCACTTGACATTCAATGGTGTTACCATCACTGAATCCCCCACTGTCAACATCATTGGGGTTACCATTGAGCAGAAACTCAACTGGACTCGCCACATAAACACAGTGGCTACAAGAGCAGGACAGAGACTAGAATCATAGAATCCCTATAGTGCAGAAGGAGGCCATTTGGCCCACTGAGTCTACACTGACTCTCTGACAAAGTGTCTTACCCAGGCCCTCTCCCTTGCCTCAGACTGTAACCCCACATTTATCATGGCTAATCCATCTAACCTATACATCTTGGGACACTAAGGGGCAATTTCCCAGGGCCAATCCACCTAAACTGCAGATCTTTGGAGGGTGGGAGGAAACCAGAGCACCTGGAGAAAACCCACGCAGACACAGGGAGAATGTGCAAATTCCACACAGTCACCCAAGGCCGGAATTGAATCCAGGTCCCTGACATTGGGAGGCAGCAGAACTAACCACTGTGCCACCCTAAAAATTCCACCAGATGCTGTAGTGGGATTTGAACCCAGTTCCCCAAAGCATTAACCTGGGCCTTTGGATTACTATTCCAGTGGCATTACTACTATACCACTGTCTCTCCCCAGGCTAGGAATACTGCAGTGAGTAACTCACCTCCTGACTCCCCAAAGCCTGTCCAACATCTGCAAGGCACAAGTCAGGAGTGTAATGAAATACTCCCTACTTGCCTGGATGGGTGCAGCTCCAACAACACTCAATAAACTTGACACTATCCAGGACAAGCAGCCTGCTTGATTGACACGAAATCCACAAACATCCACTCCCTCCACCACCGACACTCAGTAGCAGCAGTGTATACTACCTACACGATGCACTGCAGCAATTCACCAAAGATCCTTAAACAGCACTTTCCAAACTCATGATGACTTCCATCTAAAAGGACAAGGGCAGCAGATACATGGGAACACCACCACCTGCAAGTTGCTCTCCAAGCCACTCACCATCCTGACTTGGAAATATATCATCATTCCTTCACACTCGCTGGGTCAAAATCCTGGAATTTCCTCCCTAACGGCATTATGGGTCAACCCACAACACATGGACTGTGCAGCGATTCAAGAAAACAGCTCAACACCGTCTTCCCAAGGTCAACCAGGGATGGGCAATAAATACTGGCCAGCCAGCGACGTCCATGTCCCATGAATGAATATAAAGAAAATTGAAGAGACGAAATAGTGCACTTAGAGTTCAGGATGTTCAGCGGCTTGATAGAGTACGTTGTGCTACTTGTAGAAGAGTCAGAGTCATACAGTACAGGAAGAGGGCCTTCGGCCCATGGAGTCTGCACTGACAAAACTACGCTAATCTACATTAATCCCACTTTCCAGCATTTGGCCCATAGCCTTGAATGTTATGACATTTCAAATGCTCATCAAAGTACTTTTTAAAGATTGTGAGGTTTCCCACCTCTACTACCCTTCCCAGGCAGTACATTTCAGAATCCCACCATCCCCTGGGTAAAAATATTTTTCCTCAAATCCCCTTTAAACGTCCTGTCCCTCATCTTAAAAATAATGTCCCCTCATTATTGACCTTTCAACTAAGGGGACAGTGGCTTCCTATCCACCGTGTCCATACACCTCACAATGTTATACACCTCAATCAGGTCCCCCTTCAGCCTTCTCTGCTCTAAAGAAAACAACCTGAGCCTATCCAGCCTCTCTTCATGGTTCAAATACTCCATCCCAGGAAACATCTTGGTGATTCTCCTCTGCACCCTCTCCAGTACAATTACCTCCTTCCTATCATGAGACCACCACAACTGCGCACAGTACTCCAGTTGTGACCTAACCAAAGATTTGTTCAACTTCAACATGACCTCACTGCTCACCTATGTCCATGGCTGATAAAGGTCAGTATCCCATATGCTTTCTTAGCTACCCTATTAACCTGTCCTGCTGTCTCCACGCATCTGTGGACAAGCACCCAGATCTCTGTTCCTCTGAGCTTCCTATTGTCCTGCCATTCGAGTATTCCCTTGTCATGTTACTCCTTTCAAAGTGCATCACTTTGCACTATAAGGGTTAAATTCCATCTGCCACTGAGCTGCCCATCCCATCAACCCATTTATATCTTCATGCAACCTAAGACCTTCTTTCTCCCTATTAACCACCCTGGTAAAATCTGTTTCATCCATAAACTTACATATCATTCCCCCCCCCACATTCTCCTCTATAGAGGAGAATTGGGGGTGGGGGGGGGGAATGGTATGTAAGTTTATGGTATATATACCATGAACAATAAGGGACCTGGCACTGATCCCTGTGGTACGCCATTGGACACTGACCTCCAGTGACACAAACAGCTTCTACCACCACCCTCTGTCTCCTACCAGTAATGATGTTCCTACCAGTAAGCCAGTTTTGGATCCATCTTGCCAGGTTACCTTGGATCCCATGTGCTTTTACCTTCTTTATCCCCATGTAGGATCTTGTCAAAGGTTTTGCTGGAATCCAAATAGACTATATCAACTGCACTACCCTCATCTACACACCCAGTCACCTCCTCGAAAAATTCAATCAAATTCATTGGGCATGACCTCCCTCTAACAAAGCCATACTGACTATTCCCGATCAAACCTTGCCTCTCCAAATAGAAATCAATTTTCTCCTTCAGAATTTTTTCCAATAGTTTCCCTACCACGGATTTGAGAATCACTGTTCTGTAATTCCCTGGCTTATCTCTTCTTGAACCACCCTTCTTGAAAAGTGGAACCACATTAGGTATCCTTCAATCCTCTGACACCTCCCTGAACAGAGAGGAATTAAAAATTTGGGTCCTCCCTTGCCTCCCACAGCAGCCTGGGATGCAACCCATCCGGACCTGGGGATTTGTTCATTTTTAAGCCTGCCAAATCTTCCTCACTCCCTATGTCAAACTGTTCAAGAATCTCACAGTCCCTCTACCTGAATTCTACATCCTCCCCTCCCAAGTGAAGAAAGAAAACAAAGAGAAAAAGGAGGAGTCAAGGTGATGGCAAGTTTGCAAATTATCTGTAATTTAAAAAAAACATTCTTTTGAGGATGTGGAGTAAGACAGACTGCCACAAAGGCTATTTTTCAGAATGTAACTGATGTCATTTATTTCTTGGTGTAATGTGATTAGGGTGAAAATTTGAAATGTGAGAGTAAAGTTTATAAAATAATTAACAAAAAAGTAAAAACTAACCAAAATAACCAATAAGACAAAAATAAAGATTTAATGGAAAACAAAATTATTAGATTTGACAATCAGGAGTGATTGAAGAAATTTTATGATAAATAAATGCAGTGCACATAGACAGATCATCTCAAATATGTACATTTGAAAGATAAACCCTGTCTCCCATTTTGTTCCAGGATATTAGTCACTTTGACATCTTGCAGTGTCTATATGTAGTGGGCACTGAAGGTTTCGTAGAATATTTCTGATTTTTTTTTAATGCCTCAGTGAGTTTGGAGTTAATTGGAACAGAAACTAAGCCTTTAATGCACTGAATCATCAAAATTAAGCCAGTACACTATATTCTTATAAAAAGACAAATGGTTCATGAGACCTCAAAGCAACAACAAAGCAGCAACTTGCTTCAAGCAATGACTAAGAATAGGCTTACAAACTAGATAGATCCTCATTTCTATGTTTGATTAAAATCTTCATAGGGGACCACAAAGTAGTCAAAACTGTTAGGTTACCTCAACGAAGCAAACCTTTTTAAATTGGACAAAGGTTGATTTTTAAAAATAACACATTTCCCACATACAATGATCATGTTTAATGGGAGGATTTTCCCACAGATCAGTGTATGCAATTTTAGCTTTACATTCAAACAGTTTTAACCTTCTGAGCTGTGGGCAACATTGGTCAATTATGGATAAATCAGAATAAAAGAGGGATAAAGATAACATAAATGAAGAGATGATGACCGTGAAATTTGAGAGACATACGCAAATTGGGTTATCTTTCCTGGCCTTAACCTTGTGATCTATGCATAATCGCTACTTTGTAGGGCGATGAAATTTTACTCATACTAAGCACTCCTACTTCTTAAGTACTTGCTGTAGAAATTAATTTATAAATTGTCCCATTATCAATCATTATCTTATTTTTCTCTGCCTTTGTTCACATTCACTCTGGTTCGAGAATTGCATTCCCCTGGAGTTCCACAATTGCTAATAAGTAAACGTGTTCTAATCCTTGTATTATTGAGGCTTTAATTGGATTGGAGTCGGGGTGGGGTATAAAATAGACTCTATTCAGTCAATAGGACTGTAGCCTTAGAGACAAATATAAGAAAAGTATTCTTGAAAGAAAATCCACAGGGATTCAAAGATTAAAAGACACAGATGAACCCCAGATCTCCAACATGTAACAAATTGTTTCCTTAAACAGGTAACTTCTTCGAGAAAAATGACCTTTGCAGTCAACATTAACCTGAGCTACAGGATTCTAAGTAATTCTAAGAAAGGAAAAGTGGCTTATTAAGAGAAAAGCTCAAAGAAGGTACTAAAAGCTCAAAGAAGGTACTAAACAAAGGCTATAGCACTTATTATGCCCCAATTAGTATCATCCATGTTATTCAGCTAAAAGATCACTACAGTGAATTTTTCCCTTTACTAATTAGGAATCTCAACCAATGCAGAAAAGCAGTTTAAATGGCTCTCAAATTGAAGAAAGGAAAAGACAAATAAATAGCAGTATGTAAACAGCTTTGCACACGTAAAACTTAAAGTCTAGTCATGATGCAAGACGTGGATCCATAAATCCAGTATCATGCAAGGTTAAATTTTATCAGAAGTTTAACAAGAGGCATCTTTCAGCAACTGCTGTCAAGATTTGCAACAAGTACCATGAGCAACTCTCATATTGGTCTACAGATAGTGGCTAGAAGCTTGCAGCATATATGTTTTTATCACTTTTAAGACCCAATCAAAAGGCATGACCAACAATGCAAATACTACCACATTAGCATGCAGTTGTTCCCCCCACCCGTTTATTCAAGCTCACTATTTTCTATTATTTGGAGACAACTGTGAAGATCAAAGAAAAACCTCCAGTCTCAAAACTATAGTCAGATCTTATATAATGGTAATAGAAACATACCACGATGCAATCAAAAGGGGGCCAGATTGTACTGGGATGTTACTGCTTTCGCAGGCTTAGACAACAAGCCTGTTTGTAGCAAAATCCATACTAAATCCATTTCAAAAGGAACTTTATGCTGTAAATGAGGTGGCAAAGCTAATTCAGATAGTGATGGCTGCTAAATGCGGACTATGAAAATGCTTCGTTTGAGTGCTTTTTACTGAAAATCTGGCTTTGGTCTTTTGTCCTTATGCTGAAATGATCTAAAATCTTTTATTTAAATAAAACATAAACTTGTGCATAATAAATAATTTACTCAGGAGGTCAGTAATTCTTCTCACAGATAGTGTAATCTTTCACTTTGGGTTGTACACTAAAAGCTTGGTTCAATTTATTCTGTAATTTCATTGAAATATTAATCCTTGACAACTGGTAATTTTAAGTAGGCAAAAGCTACTTCTAACATTTGCCTTTCTCTGTATACAATGTGTAAAATTAACAGCTATAAAACACAAGAGATTTCGATTTGATTTCATTGAGGAGGAAAGTTACTATTTAACTTGATATCTATAGTGAGGCAGAAGTGCATGTTGGAGCTTGATTCTACTATACCATTAAATTCTCAGGTCCAAGTTGGTCATGCTGTTGTCCTTTAGGTAATCTTCAGCCACTCTTACTCTTAGTGGCCAGTTACACACAGCAAAGGCTCAACAATAGGTGCTCTGTCCATCTGTAGTATGTTACATTAGGAAAAGGCCTTAATGCCAGGAAAGACGAAAAATACCTTCAAAAATATAAGATGTATCTATACTGTATTCCTATATAACTTTGATTTGATTTATTATTGTCACATGTATTGGCATACAGTGAAAAGTATTGTTTCTCGCGCACTACACAGACAAAGCATACCATACACAGGGAAGGAAAGGATAGAGTGCAGAATTAGTTATAGCTAGGGTGTAGAGAAAGATCAACTTATTGAGACATAGGTCCATTTAAAAGACTGATGGCAGCAGGGAAGAAGCTGTTCTTTAATTGGTTGGTACGCGTCCTCAGACTTTTGTATCTTTTTCCAGACGGAAGAAGGTGGAAGAGAGTATGTCTGGGGTGCATGCGGTCCTTACTTATGGTGGCTGCTTTTCCGAGGCAGCGGGAAGTGTAGACAGCGTCAATGGATGGGAGGCTGGTTTGAGTGATGGACTGGACTTTGTTCACGACCCTTTGTAAATTTCTTGCGGTCTTGGATAGAGCTGGAACCATACCAAGCTGTGATACAATCAGAAATAATACTTTCTGTGGTGCATCTGTAAACGTTGGTGAGAATCGTAGTGGACATACCAAATTTCCTTTGTCTTCTAAGAATGTAGAGGCATTGGTGGGCTTTCTTAACTATAGTGTTGGCATGGGAGGACGAGAACAGGTTGTTGGTGATCTGGATACCTAAAAATTTGAAGCTGTCAACCATTTCTACTACATCCCCATTGATGTAGACAGGGACATGCCCTCCACTACACTTCTTGAAGTCGATGACTATCTCCTTTATTTTGTTGACATTAAGGGAGAGATTATTGTCGTTGCACCAGTTCACCAGAACTTCAATATAGATAATAATTTTATCCACATGGTCCCAACAACTTATAGTATTAGTACTTAGAAGTAACAAAATCAAATCATGCAAGCATTAAAACTCAGCAAAATTGTGCTTTGCTAAATGCTTTTAGTTTCTATACAAGGTAATACTGCACTGTTTTGGAATTATTAAAATGAAGAACAAAAATATGAGTGATCATACCACTCTCAGTAAGATGACAAATGTCAATGAATTTTGTTGACTGATTATAGTGTGTAAAATGAATGCGACATGTATTTGATTGGATTTCCACAAGACCATGCAATCTACTTGTGAATTATTTCTTTGTGATAAGAAAAATCATGCAATGCAGAGACTTTCAGATAAAGTAAAATGCCTGTTCAACATCGTTGGGAGTGATCCATTCATTACAGAGTAATTTGTCTCTTGTCTCTTATTCTCCTTTCAGGTTGTGAATTCTACGTGATGATAATTATAACTGAATGAGAAATCTCATTATGTAATAATGCATACATCGTAATGTTAACACCAGCCAGACTGAGTTTTCAAACATTACAATGCTGACCTCTGTTTGCTGGTTACAAGATTTGTGTTGTTCATTTTAAGCATTTTCACAGTTCAAGTACTTAAATGAAATAGTGGTTGTTTGTGAACAGGATGGGCTGGGTGAAAGGAGAAGGACCAGGACAGGTCACTTGAAGGGAACAAAGTCTATAAACAGCTGTAAGCAGCCTAAATCCCTTTTACATTTTCATACATAGTCAGATAATCTTTCCTCCTATATTGTACAATTTTCAGTTTGTTCATTGAAGTTGATAGGAACTCCCTTGTCCCCAAAATCCAACCCCTTTCCCAGCAACTTCCATTGCAGCACCACCCACCCATTTCACCTCTTCCAGGTGAAATAGTGATTTACTTCAATTTCTTCCAACTTATTACACTGTATTTGCTGCGCATGATGCGGTTTCACCTTTCTCTATATTGGAGAGGCCAAATGCAGATTCTGTGATCTTTTTGCTAAACACCACTGCACAGTTTTTAAGTGTGACTCTGAGCTTCTGATCACTTTCCACTTGATTCTGAATCCCTCTCCAACCTTGATTTCCTAAACTGTTCCAGTGAAGCTCAACACAAACTCAAGGAAGAACACTTCAATTTCTGATGAGGCACTTTACAACCTTCAAAACTCAATATTGAGTTCAACACTTCAGATCACAAAGGCTGTGTATGTGCGTGAGTGATGAGTGTGCGTATGAGAGGTGAGTGTGTGTGCGCGTTCATGTGAGAGATGTGTGTGTGAGCGTGTATGAATTGAGAGGGTATGAGCATGTGTGAGATGAGAGTGCACATGCATGTGTGCATGTGAGAGAGATGAGTGTATGAGTGAGAGATGTGTATGCGTGAGAAAGTGTGTGCTTATGTGTGGAGAGTATGTGCGTGTGCAATGAGAGTGTGTGCGCGCATGAGGGATGAGTGTGTGCATGTGAGATGAGAGTGTGCACATGTGCGTGAGAGAGGAATGTGTATGCATGTGCGTGAGATGAGTGTGTGCGTGAGAGATAAGAGTGTGTGCATGTGCGTGAGAGATAAGAGTGTGTGCCTGAGAGATGAATGTCTGTGCATGAGAGATAAGAGTGTGTGCCTGTGTGCATGAGAGACGAGTGTCTGCCTGTGTGCGTACGTATGGGAGAGATGAGTGTGTTTGGGCATCGCACCAAAAACCTAACTCTGTTTCTCTCACCACAGATGCAGCCTGACCTGTTAATGTTTCTAACATTTTCTTTATCTACACATAATGTGTAACAAGATTTAAAATAATTAAAACTAATCACAAGAATGGATAATCATAAAAAGGTGTTTAAAAAATGGAAGTGCAGTAACTAAGTCACAACTCCGAGTCAGAGGTACAGGAGGACTATTCAAAGTCACAGGCTGAAAACTGAATGCTATTCAAAGATTAAGGAAAACCTTACCAAAGGGTGAAAAGGGAAGTAATCTATGGCTCTTGCTTAGCTATTTAATCTTGACATATGATTAGTAAATATGCAAAATAGTGAAGTTATCTAATAATCTATACCCTCATACTTGCTGTAAAGTGTACCGCTGCTGAATCACTTCTCCTCTGGAAAGCCCAGGGAAATCATGCTTTTAAGACGTGGAAGCTCTACCGATTAGCCACTTTAAAGGTAGCCTCTGGTGATGTCAAAACAATGTCCACCCACATCCAACCTTTCCCATGCAAGCATTAGTAATGTAATACCTGCCCTTTTATCTCCTACCTTCCCAAAATCCATGGATCCAGGTGAAACAGCAAATTAGTTGTTTTTTTTTCAATTCAGTACACTATTCACTATTTACAATGTGGTCTCTTGTACACTGGAGAGACCATATAGAATGTTTGGTGTCTTTGGTGTTTGCTTTACTGAACATTTCCTTTCAATCCACTTTAATTCCCCATCCCACTCCCACTTTTGTCCTCAGTCTCTTACACTATTTAAAAGCTTAGGAAAAAGCACCTCACTTTTTGATTAGGTACTTTATGTCTTCCTAACTCAACATTACATTCAATAATTTCAGATAATAGGAGAACCATTCCAGCATCTGCTGTCTGAAAAAACCCATCTTTTGTTTCTTTATTTGTCCCATTATCATTCCATTTTGCCTGAACAATCATTCTTCATCAACTCTACCTTCCACCCTATCATAGATCTACTTCCCCTTAGATTTCTTTGTTTCTCTCTCAGATCCTCTGTGCTTGTTTAAAAAACTGTTGTTCATTAACATTTTACAATTAAGATAAAAGGTTAATTTCAAACATTAAATTCTACTTCTTGGTCTACATACACTGCCTAACCTGTTGAGTATTTCCAGTACTTTCTATATCTATTGCAGATATCCATCATTTGAGGTATTTTGCTTATATGATAGAATAGAGAAAGGAATGGACTTATAATTACAGAGTGATTTTCATGATCACGGAATATCCCAAAGCCAATGCAATACTTTAGTGGTGTAATCATTGTTGCAAAATAGGAAAATACAACAGCCAACTTATGCACAACAAGGTCCCACAAGCAGAAGTTATCAGATAATCTGTTTTTCAGAAATATTTGTTGAGGTAAAAGTATTTCCCAGGATCCCGGGGATCTTCCCTGTTTTTCTTCAAACATTGTCAAGAGATCTTTTACATTGACCAGAGAGGGTATGAATATGCATTTAATGGAAAACATCATTTGAACTCAAGAGACATTTACAAATCTTAAAAACTTTTTGTCTAGGTCAAACTTTGAAAGTGGATGTCAACTAGTTCCAATTCAGTAGTCTGAAAAATAATCATAGTTTGATGGACTCCTGGAAGATTAACACTAAACCACCAGAAATAATTGTTATTTTCTGTGGAAGAATTCTTTAAGCTTGTAAATATTGTTAATCTAGACTTTTTCATTGTTAATGTTAATTTACATACTTAATAAAGCAGTTTCATGTTTAAGGCCTAAGCCACAATCAAGTGGAGTGACTATTCTGTCGCTATCAACGTCAAGGAAGGGCAATATATATAACCAGTGAGTCAAAATGCAGTATCAAGGGTTTTCTATTTACCCAGATACTCTAAATTGTAGAAAGTAAGGCTCAACAGTGGGAGTGGTCTGAGATGTGCATCTAAGAAATCTGGAATAAAGTCCAAAAACACTAGGTATTGCTGTATATGTTTCTGAATTGCTTCTCTACCAAGGACATTCAAAGCCAGCTAGCCACCCAGGAGTTATTCCTTCTTTAGCAACGCTGCAGCAACGAAAAGACCAGAAATTCACAGATTCACAGAAATCCTACAGTGCAGAAGGAGGCTATTCGGCCCATCGAGTCTGCACCAACAACAATCCTACCTAATCCCTATCCCCTTACCCCACATATTTACCCTGCTAATCCTTCTAACCTACACATCCCAGGACACTAAGGGCAACTTAGCATGGCCAATGCACCTAACCCACACATCTTTGGACTGTGGGAGGAAACCAGAGCACCTGGAGGAAACCCACGCAGACACGGGGAGAACACGCAAACTCCAAACAGACAGTGACCCAAACCAGAAATCGAACCCAGGTCCCTGGAGCTGTGAGGCAGCAGTGCCACCCTTGTCCGATCAAACCTTTACTCCATGTTGACCTGAAGTTCCTCACTAAACACTCTGGATCTTCTTGAAAGAGAAATTATACTGTCCAATCTTCCTCTTTAACTTTAATCACTTCTTCTTCATGGAATTACCAAAAATATGCCCTATTTCTTGTGAAGAATCTTTATTTGCAGTGCTTTGGCCAATTTAAAAAATATATGAGAGTATGCTATAAATACTCCTGTAAAACACGTTTGCCTAAAATATGGCTGAGTGCGGCATCTCACGGTATGCCCTGTTAGTTAGGTTTGTTCTTGCATCCTTGAGTTCAAAATATTTTTGCCACTAGGGGACTGGAAATGTGAGCAGATAATGGCTCCGCAAGGGAAATGGGGTGTCTGGGACCTTCATAAACAATGGGACACTTTTCCATAACTAATGACATTAAGGAATGAGAAACAAATGGAGAAAGGACCGAGAAGGAAAGAGATATAAGCTTGGGTGAATTCAATGTCAAACTAGGCACAGAAAGAGAAATGAAGAGAAGGAAATACATTTTGGATCGAAAGAGACAAAAGAGACAGAAAGGAAATGACAGCAAATTTGAAACAAAATTGACATTTTTAAAATTGTTAACAATAATATACAACCTGAAGGAATGAGACACCATACTTATAATTGTTCACTATCTGTGCCAGGGGTGTTGATTGACTGTCAGTAATAATAATCAACACTAAAAGGGTGCCTACGCGGTTAATTACTTTATTTAACTTTGTGAATAGTTTTATAGGCAATTAAAATGCAAATTCATGAAAATCACAGGAAGGTTAAGGGTGAGATGCCATTTTTGCAGAGCTAACAGCAGAATGCCACAAATCATCTTGCAGCTTGTGATGCTTTGGAAATCATGGGGTATCTCTTTGCCATAAGTTTCTGACTAACTTGGACATTAAAATTACGTGCATCATTTTTTTCAGCAAATTCTAGGCTGCTGTTATATTTAAAGCATTATTATAAATGAGAAGATCATAAATTTTGGCAATGTTCAAGGAAAAATATGAACTCAGAAGATTGCAAGATCTGATGCTGAAGTCATTTAAAAACTATTTAAATGTCACTAACGAACATTTCCACCAATAGAATTACAGATTTACTTACTATTTTTTGCTTTTTATTCACTTTTCATTTACTTTTTTACTTCTTTAAGCTTTAAAAGTGTATGCTTGCTTTACTTTTTGTACCAGATTCATGAAGTGAGAGATAGATCCAAGTATAAATAGCAGGCCTTGAGCCTGAAATCCATGTTGAATGGGAAGAAGCAGCAAGTGAGAGCTGAGCACAGAGCAGGCAGAACACCAAGCTGCAGCACAACATCAGAATTAACAATTACTCATTTTTGTGTCTAATTGCTCCTGTGAGCATGGTTAGTGTCATGTGGTTCCCTTTGACCAATGAATTATTTCAATTATGGCATAACAATAGACATAACCTTTTATTTATATAGCTACAACAGGATGGAAATATGGTTGCTGATCTAAAGCACCTAAATACTCCATCAGGTGCGGAGGGAAAAGGTAACTTCCTTCTGTTGTTATTATTCAATTTTGTGTGATGGTTATTCACCATTGTAATAAACATTTCAACTTATAGAAAACATTAATGCATTTTAAATCAGAAAAAAAGTTTTCTTGGTACAAAAATATTAGGTGAGGGGAAATCACCAGAACAGTAAATTAAAATTTAGGTTCAGTTTTCATTATTAAAATACAATTAAATATCTAGATATAGTGTGCCCCTTAATTCAGAAATTCTTTACAATTGTCCAATAAACATGGTCAGTATTTGTGTGGATTAACAGACATGTTTCAGAGGACTGACTTAACTACATTTGGTCGAGTAGAATTACAATCCGAAATTGGACACACTTTTTCCCCAGAAATAAATCATTCTCCAATTTTCAACAAAATATCAAATACAAAACTAGAGAGAGGAGACATGTACCATTAAAGAAGTGCAATAACGATTGGATAGACAAATCCAACCTGATTCAGCGGCTTAACGAGTCACTGTTCAGTAACCCCCACCCCTGCGGGTGTGTCACTTCAATCAAACTAGATGGCTCATTAGACATAATTACTCCAGACTATGCTATAGAGACTGCTGCGTTTTGTCTGATCACTTTTTTGGTTTGAAGGATGACTTCTCTAGTTTTGCATCCTTATTTTATATGGGTATAGCTCAAAGCCTTCTTTGATTTCTGGCACAATGTACAAAACAACTACTAAAATGCAATTGGCAGTTCCCACTACTGCTTAAATTATGGGTTATATAATTATACGCTATTATTCTTAGTGAATAAATCTGCAAGTGGATCTGTGCGATCCAATATAAATAACAGCAGGAAATTTAGATTGAAATCTATTATCATCCACATAATTGACTGCTACCCCTTAGGATACAAAACAGATGCCTATATGCAAACATCTGATAATGAAAGTGGTATCAATTCTTGTTAATTTAGCCAGTCTGATTTCCCTATAATGTCAATAAACAAACCCCATTTACACACTATATGTGAAATGTTAGTAATAGCTTTATCAGAGACTCTCCAAATTTTATTTTAATTAAACAGGCATAGGATTGCAACATAGCTTCATAGTTGATGTTTTACAGTATGTGCATAAAATAAATTTGGCTGCATTATCGTTAATTTATGTTATATAATTACTGTGTTGCAAATATCTCAAACACCAGCAATAATGACACAATGATTGTTTGAAAATCTGTCAGGTATGATAAAATAGTTTCTACTACTGGCTACTAATTGACACAAGAACAAATTGTCAAAGTGTTGACATCCTAAAGCATGGGCGTTCAATCTGTGTATAACTGGAAGAATGACTACTTCATAATTCAAGGCTGTAGCATAACAAAGAGGTCATATTGTTCATCATCACTTTCTTGTCACTGAGTATGTGCAATAGTCCACATAGTCTTCATCCAACCCATTACATTTCCTGAAGAAATATCATGCAAAGTTTTGCAGTAACTCCCTCACGGACCACCCTTATCGAAGAGCAAATGAAACAAACCTATAGGAAAGCTATTTAATCCCACACCCTGGACCATACCTTCCCTTACATGGCATGTCCAAGTTCCATCCAGCTCAGGGACCACAGATCATTCAAATAACTACCCGTGTTTATCTATTAGACTTCCGACTGAATCATTTTTCAATTGTTAGTTGACAAGTAAAGTAAAGTTTATTTATTAGTCACAGGTAGGCTTACCTTCACACTGCAATGAAGTTATTACTGTGAAAATTCCCCAGTCGTCACACTCCGGCACCTGTTCGGGAGGGAGAATTTAGCATGGCCAATTCATCTAACCCACACATCTTTGGACAAATCAAATATTGAATTGAATTTTAGAAGGAATCACAATCTGTATTATTAAGGGGAATACAATAGGTGTGCATTTCCAGCAAGTATTGAATAATGTGCCACAGACTAGACTTATTGTAAAAAATGACAAAATATAGCACAAAATACTTTGGATACGGGCATTGATATGCTTCTGAGATATGTGCTGTGATCTCCAGTTTTCGTTAAACAATTGGTCACATAATATTGTGATATTATTCAAATAAGTACATTGACATGTGGTTCTGTGCAATTCAATATAAATAACTGCAGAATTTGGACATAACATTGGACATAGAAAACTGAGTCAGAATGCAATGTGAAGACAGGGGTAGATTTAAAGAGTGGTTAGATGGTTGGCAGAGAAATGCAAATATATCTTGCAAAATTGAGCAGTGAAAAGAAGTACACCTAAGTGCTAATATTTTCAGAGCTGAATGAACAGAGGTCTAGGGATGTGGAGAGGTAGAGTTACAGACAGAAAACGAGAGCACAAAAAAAATAGGATTCAAACTTGTTTATAGAGTGACATTAGGTACAAAAGCAAGGAATGTTGAACAGATGTTATCTGCAATTTCAAGTATCCCATATCTGGAAGAATATTAGAGCAATAAAAAATGAAGATGTGCTAAAATTAAACCAAGACTGAAAACACATTATGGAAGGTTTGAAGAAATTGGTCTTTTTTCACTACAGCAGGAAAAGTTATGAAGGATTTAATTAAGTTTTCAAAACTGTCAAAGATTTTGAGAGAGTACATAATGAAAGGTTGTTTTCAATGATTGGTAAGAAGGAAACATAATCTCAAGATTGTCGCTAGAATAATGAATGGAAAAGTTGGAAGGTGTTTCCAATGATTTGCAGTTATGTAGTGCCTTCATGCTTTACAAGAGTTATCAAACATAATTTGACATCAACATAGAGATATTAGGACTGAGTCCAAAAACTTGGTCAAAGAGTTAGGTTATAACAAGTATCTAAAATGGAAAGAGCGGCAGAATTTTAGAGAAGGATTTCAAGGATTTAGGACCTAGGCAGCTGATGGTGGAATGATGGAAATCAGGGTTGTGCAAGAGATCAGAATTGGAGCAGCACAGAGATCTGCAGGGTGGTAGGACTGGAGGAGGTTATAGATACAGGGAGAAAAGCCAGTGTATGCCAACAAGCATGGGTGATATGTCAATGGGACTTGGTGAGTTAGGATACTGGCAGCACAATTTTGGATGAGCTGAAGTTCATAGAGAGTGAAAAGTGAGGGGCCAGCCAAGAAAGCATTGGAGTAGCCCAGTCTGAGGTAACAAAGGCATGGCTAAGGGTTTCAGCAGCTGATGGATTGAAGGATAGGAGAGACGGGCGATATTACACAAATTAAGTAGGCAACCTTTGTGATCGAGAAGACATAGGGTTGGAAGTTCATCTCAGGATAAAGTGAGATGGCTAAAGCAATCAGATACAGCCTCAAACAGGGTAGCCAGGGAGGGGGGTAGAATGGGTAACTAAGGAATGGGGTTGTGGGAGGAAGTGAAAACAAGGGCTTCCGTCTTCCTGATACTTGATTGCTTATGTTAATTTATCTCAATAAGCATTGTTAAAGCATAGAATACTTTGCAATTATGGCTAGTGAGACAGAGAGTTGATTTAAATTAAAACTGGATATTTAGAAAAAATATAAAATGCAATTATGAATGGCTGTAAAACAAGGTGACAAGACGACCTTGTTAAAACTTGCAAACTTCATGACAAACAAAGTTAATGACACACAATCATGTTCAACATAAATAACAATATAAATAACGTGATAGAAAGTAGTGATGGTTACAATTCCTCTTACATTATTTTTTTCTTTCTCTAGTGCATGCAAATACACAGTGGAATCTAGTTAAATACAATGGGTTTATCAGATAATGTGCAAATTAATGAAACTGCAAATAATAGGATAGCAATACTATTACAGATAACACATACAAAACAGGGGTTGAATTAACAAACTGTATTTACCAGGACATTGCTATGAATTTGGTTAAATCAAGGCTGTGTGGATGACAATAACATATAAACATTACGAATGCAAGATCTGCCATGATTTCAAAATCTATCACTGTCATTCTATTTTATTCAAAATATTCTTATTATGCTTGCTAATCTAGGTTTACAGTCTCAAACCTGTTCAATTGAGGTTTACATAAGTGCAACTTCCTTCAAAACAACATAAATAAAAATTGCGAATCATTTGTGAGAATAGATGAAGAAAGTTCATTTTCAATATATCAGTTCTTGTCTCCAATTACATCACTATGTACCAATCATAGCAATCATTCTAAAAGTCCTTGGTGAGTGCACCAGACACGTGATTTAGCTGAACAAAACTGAAAGTTAAAAGACCTTTCAGCCCATTCGCAATGCAAATGTCAAGTGACAAGTTACATTTACAAAGCATCTCATCACATCTCAAATGTTCAAACATATCTCATATGCAATATTTAAAGTTTAGTCATTATTATATAGGTAAATTTAGGCAGCAGGTATTTTGAACTTTGCAAGACGAAGATTAATGGCTGGTCAATCAGGTTATCACAGTATCATTTTAAATCATTGGTGTTATTTTTTAATACCTTACACTGAACTGCAAGTAAGATAATGCCAATACTGAGGAAGGAAAAATTGTTGTAGGGAACTTTTGCTTTCATGAGCTAGAACTGGAACAAGCGATTTCACTAATAATGAAATTGTTACAAATCTGGAATCTTCATAGATCTCAACCACGTTCATCCGGTCAGGTATTTAGTAGTATTGCATTCAGTAATTGTGTCAGTAAAAGAATGTATAAACTGTGTTTCAAATTAAGGGGTAGCCCTCTCAGTAATCTATTCTTAAAGAGTGAAATACAATGTACATCAATTTTAAAACTAATGACACAAGTTATTATCTACCGCCTACCAAAAGAGAAAAAAAATGACATTCTATCCTGAAGATTAGCAAATTTAAAGTCAATTAAATATCTTGGCAGGCCACATGTGGCTCTCTATCTGTGTAACCCATTTTCTTTAAATACTAGAACAAAAATACAAATATGATACCTCTCTCGCTGTTTCCTAAAATCAAGACCTTTACACATCATGAACAACAGAGTTCTCATTTTTATGCTACAGCAGTCTCAAAGGACAGGTTCAGCCAGCACAAGTGCTGCATATGTCCCACATTAATAAATGATGCCTGTTTGTGACAACATTCATGTTTGCATGGACTGTCAAGTCAGTGAGATGGCTTGCACAACAGAATGAAGGCACACTAACCCATAACTGCTCGCTTGGCTGACATTCATCTTGAAAGGTCATAAACTGCAAAGGCACTTAAAAGCCTAGATGAGATTTAATTTATGAATTTTAACAAGCAAAGATTGAAACTCATCAAATATGAACAGATGCTTATTGATAATTGAAAACAATCCTTTTGTCCAAAAATCCAGTTGTTGTCCCTTATCAGATATTTTTTTCTTTGGATCAAGGAAGTTTTTTGAAATAATAATGGGAATCTGTTGCTATGGCAACATGTTCCTGGAGGAATTTATACCTTGGATATAAATGTTACAAGGACCTGAACTTCCACAAAGTGACAGTCAGATCGCCACTGCACTCCTAGTTTGTCTTTTAAACCTTAAAATCTTTTCAATCCTTCCTTACCTGACCTTGCGACTGAGGGCAGGTGAGCAATGTGTAGTGCAGCACACTCCTGAGGCCTTCTGTCGAGGGCTACAGAGTTGGATGCAAGGAAGCCACAACCCCTTTTTTACATACTAGCTGCCTTAACCGGAAACCGGTAGATGTGGTGTATCTGGATTTCCAGAAGGTATTTGAAAAGGTGCCACACAAAAAGCTGCAGCGTAAGATAAAGTCGCCCAGCATTATGGATAATGTATTAGCATGAATAGAGGATTGGTTAACTAACAGAAAGCAAAGAAAGGGGATAAATGAATGTTTTTCTGGTTGGTGATCAGTGAAGTGGTGTGCCTCAGGGATCAGTGTTGGGACCGCAATTGTTTATAATTTACATAGATGATTTGGAATTGGGGACCAAGTGTAGTGTGTCAAAGTTCGCAGATGAGTGGTAGAGCAAAGTGTGCAGAGGACAATGAACGTTTATATAGATAGTTTAAGCAAGTGGGCAAGGGTCTGGGAGATAAGAGTACAATGTTGGTAAATGTGAGGTCATCCATTTTGGTAGGAATAACAGCAAAATTGATTATTTAAATAGTAAAAAGTTGCAGCATTCTGCTGTGCAGAGGGACCTGGGTGTCCTTGTGCAGGAATCTCAAAGAGTTGGTTTGCAGGTGCAGCAGGTAATTAAGGCGGCAAATGGAATTTTGTCCTTCATTGCGAGAGGGATGGAGTTTAAAAACAGCGAGGTTATGTTGCAGCTGTATAAGGTGCTGGTGAGGCCACACCCGGAGTACTGTGTACAGCTTTGGTCTCCTTACTCGAGAAAGGATATACTGGCACTGGAGGGGGTGCAGAAGAGATTCACTAGGCTGATTCCAGAGTTGAGAGGGCTGGCTTAAGAGGAAAGACCAAGTAGACTGGGACTTTACTCATTGGAATTTAGAAGAATGAGGGGGATCTTATAGAAACATACAAAATTCTGAAAGGAATAGATGAGATAGAAGCAGCGAGGTGGTTTCCACTGGCGGGTGAAACCAGAAAATAGGGGGGGGGGCAACGCCTCAAAATAAGGGGGAGTAGATTTAGGACTGAGTTGAGGAGGAACGTCTTCACCCATAGGGGTTGTGAATCTATGGAATTCCCTGCCCAGTGAAGCAGGTGAGGCTACCTCGTTGAATGTTTTTAAGGCAAAGATAGATAGATTTTTGAACAGTAAAAGAATTAAGGGTTATGGTGAGCGGGCGGGTGAGTGGAGCCAAGTCCATGAAAAGATCATCCATGATCTTATTGAATGGCGGAGCAGGCTCAAGGGGCCAAATGGGCTACTCGTGCTCTTGAGTTTTTATGTTCTTAAATCAGGTAAGTTAAACGGTCCAGCTACTTGCAAGCCAGGAAGAAGATTGGTTTGAAACGTAAGTGGACACTGGGTTGCAAACAGTGGGTGGGGCGTGGGGAATGAGAGTTGTGCAGTCAGGAGTGAGATGTGCATGCATTTGGGGGGCAGGGCATGTCAGCAGGGGCGGGGATGCATTCGGGTGGGGATCCATGGGAGTGTTGTGCGAGCACCAAGCGAAGACATGAGGGTAGGTTCCTATGGAGGGTGTAGTGGGGAGTGTGGTGTAGTCGGCAGATCCAAGGTGAGGTCGGGGAGAGGTCAATACAATTACTCAGAAGCTGGAAGTGATTTTTAATTCTTCTGCTTTTACCGGGTGACTATTGCAGTAAGACAGTCGGAGCCATCCAAAGTTTGTGATTTAAATTGTGTTTTTGGATGGTTGAGTGTTATAATGTGGTTCTGTTCTTTCGCTGCCACAGTATGCTGTAGTATGGATTCTTTAGGTATCTCAATGCAGAGATCTTGAGACTTGTAAATTTAAACAAGAACCATGCAGGTAGGCTGATTATTAGAGTGTTGCTCTAGATATTTCTCCCAGAGTCCCTTACTACGTCACTCTATACGTTATACTGTAGTTGGTGCTATTGTTCAGTCCCATGTTAACCCTTATTCTGCCAAGCATTTTTACATCATCATTGCAGACATATATCACAACATTCCCTTTTTTCTCTTAAATAATCTTTCCTCTCTTCTAACAGAGTATTACAATATAATTTTTAAAATTGCTATCGCCGCTCCCCTACCTCAAGTCTCTGACTTTATAAATTCAAATGTCTTGAGTCTTGACAGTTCTTCCACATCTCAGTCTGTCATGTGTGGAAAAATGGAAGTACTACTCTGTTTTTGGCACTTGGCTATCTCCATTTGATTTGTTCTTTAAACTCCGAGTCACGTTTCTCTTCGTGAACAACGCGTCTACTTTTTCAAACACTGCGTTTGTCCCGTTCCTTCCGAGGGGCACATGCACTCGGTTAATTCTTAGAGTGGACTTGGATTTTCTTTTTCCATAGTGCCCACCATGTTCTTGCTGGATACATTTCCATCTGATTCACAATTTCAGCCAAAGTTCTTTGCTATTTTGTTTTCAAGTCGTTTTGCAAGCTTATGAATTTTTTCATTCAGCTCAACTTTGGCTTCTAGCTGCTTGCACTTCAGTGTCGGTTTTACATTTTTGATCATAATTCTGTCTCTTCTTTCTCTATTAGCAGCAGAATTTTGGTCTTGTCCTTCATTTTGGATCCATTATTGGCCAGTTCTGTTTCTGGCGAAGTTTTAACTTGTTTCAGTTCTGTAATTGTGTAGTTTGTGGCTTTATTATCTGCTTGCAGCATGGAAAGTTCTACAGCTTTTCCCTTCAATGCCTTTCATCACCTTTTTTTTCATTCAACTGCTTCTGCAGCTCCTCAGTCTGTTTCCCATAGCTTTTGGCTTCCTCCTAGAACATGGAACATTGCTGAGTCTTTTCTGCCAACTGGTTTGTCAGAATTCTTGTAGTGTATGAAATTCTCAACATATTTTCCTTTTTATGAAACTTGCTTGTTTCATCTTGAATTTTCCTGTAATTTAATAGAATCACCTTAAGTGCCTTTTGCAATGCTTCCACTCAATTGTTTAAGACGGTTTTCATTTCTTCATGTTGCTGAATGGCATGCATTCTTTTTGCGTTCGATCATGAAGGATAATAAACAGTTCTTTCAACATTTTATTCTCTTGTTGCCCTCCCTTTGGGGTCTTTTGCTGCCCTTGGTGGAGATGCCCACTCTCTGGGATCTTTTTTTGCCCTTGGCAGAGTTGCCTTCTCTCCAGGGTCTCTTGTGTCCTCAGCGGAGCTGCCCTCTCTTTGGGGGTCTCTGATAAGTCTACGGAGGCGGAAGTCTTGGAACTCTAACAGTAGTACACAGAGTGTCAGCAGTCTACCTCTGGGGGTGTCAGAGGAACTGACACTCCCAGTTAAGTACAAGGCAAAGGACTCCCTGATTGGCCCATCAATTGGATCCTTAATCAGGGAGTTCATACTCCAATAGGCCAACCTCAATGACCTGATTGAAGTCATTACACTCCTCCCCCGCAAAGTCGAGGAATCCTTGTGGTCTGAGTACATCACGCGTCTCTTCCTCCGTTTCAGCGCTGGGTCCGGATTCTCCAATTTGGCATCCAACGTAGGAGGGGTGTATCTACTAGGCGCCCGTCTCTTCCGTCATGAGCGCCGGAGGGCCAGTTCACCTTCTCCCTCCAGCGGTAGTGGAACAGCTGCGGCTTGTCTCCCGTGTCCATCTCGGAGTCAGAGGTTCTCACCAGGGGTGCCAGAGAGGTAGGGCTGGCCCATCAGATAAGACTCTCCTCAGTCCTTGGCCTGCTGGACAGAGTCAGTTCTGTGACGGGTGACGAACTCGATGCTCGTACCTGGTCTAGGTGCTTTCTTAAGACGGCCTCTCCTCCGTGTACCCGGTAGGATACAGGTCCCGTCCTGGATTCGACCGTTCCGCTATCCAGGCGGGACCATTTGTGAAGTTCCTCACCCAGACCTTTATACCAATGTCGAAATGCCTCTCTCGGTGACTGTTGTCGTGGCCCCTACAATGGGCCTCTTGGTGCTTTTCCACCTTCCCACCCAGGTTTGGGAATAGCAGGCTCAGCCTAGCGCGGAGTCGTCTACCCATGAGTATTTCCACCAGTGTTATTCCCGTGGTGGTGTGTGTGGTTGTCTTGTAATCAAACAACCAGCGGGAGAGTTTGGTATCTATTGACTCCACTTTAACCCAGCTTTAAAGTCTGGACAGCTTTCTCAGCAAGCCCATTCGACACTGGGTGATATGGTGCTGTCCTGATGTGTCGAATCCCATTCGACTTCATGAATCTGGTGAATTCTTGGCTGGTGAAAGCCGATCCGTTGTCCGAGACTAACACCTCTGGAATTCCGTCCATGGAATCGAGTCCATGGTCTACCTGGCCATTCCCATGGGTGCAGCGAGGCTGCCGGTGGCACCTTCTGCCCTGTTTGCATTCCTGGCACTGACCCACCGCTGCTATATCTGCGTCCAAACCCGGCCACCAGACATAGCTCCTGGCCAGTATCTTCATCTTGGACTCTCCTGGGTGCCCATGATGTAATTCGGCCAGTATGGCCTGACGGCCCTGACTTGGGATTATGACCCATGGCCCCCCCATAGCAGTATCTGCCTTCTATGGTGATCTGTTCTCTTCTGCTCCAATAGGGGGTGGAATTGGGTTGGAGTGGTCTTTCCATTTTCCCTGTTAGTGCCAGATGTTTTACTTTTGCTAGTATCGGGTCTTTTTGTGTCCACAGGCATATGTTGTGTGCGGGCACCGGGATGGTATCCAGAAAGTTCAGTGTCATCACCGTTTCTTCTATTCTGGGTCCCAACGGCAGGGTGTCTGGTAATGGTAGCCTGCTTAGGGCATCGGTATTTGCCACATGAGTTCCCGGCCAGTGCTCCAGCTAATACTGGTATGCTGCCAGTAATAATGCCCAGCATTAGATTCGGGCTGTTGCTATTCATGGCACCGCTTTGTCTTCTTTGAGCAAACCCAGCAATGGTTTGTGATCAGTGATGATCGTGAATTTCCGCCCATGTAGGTACTGGTGGAATTTCATTACTGCAAAAATTACAGCCAGTCCTTCTTTTTCGATCTGAGCATACTTCCCTTCTGCTATTGTTAGGGTCCTGGAGACATATACTATAGGCTGTTTCTCTCCGTTTTGCCATCTATGTGCCAGAACTGCACCAACGCCGCATGGAGACACGTCGTAAGTGAGAACCAACTCTTTCCTGGGATCATAATGCGCTAAAACATTTGCTGAGGAGAGATGTGGTTTGATTTTCGTAAAGGCCTGGTCTTGGGCAGACCACTCCCAGGCTTGCCCCTTTTTTATTAGCTGATGCAAGGGATCCAAGATGGAGGCCCTGTTTTGTATGAATATCCCATAATACGTCACCAGCCCTAAAAACGATCGTAACTCCTGGATTGTGGTGGGGGCCGGGGCATCTTTGATTACCTGCACCTGATCCTCCAGGGGATGTAGGCCTGCCTTATTGACTTTGTGACACATATAGGTTACTTGCGGTACTAAGAATACACATTTCTCCCTCTAAGCGCACAACCGCTGTGAAAACCTTCTAAGGACTTCCTCCAGGTTCTGTAGGTATTTTGCCCTAGTTTTCCCGGTGATAAGGACATTGGCCAGGTAAATGGCGACCTGTGGTAACCCTTGTAGTATGTTCTCCATCGTTCTCTGAAATATCAACCACTGGGGATGTCAGAGGAACTGACACTCCCAGTTAAGCACAAGGCAAAGACTCCCTGATTGGCCCATCAATTGGATCCTTAATCAGGAAGTTCATACTCCAATAGGCCAACCTCAGTGGCCTGATTGAAGTCATTACAGGGTCTCTTGTCACCTTTGACAGAATTGCCCTCTCTCTGGGTCTATTGTCGTCTTTGGCATAGTTGCCCTATCTCTGGGGGTCTCTTAATTTGTTATCCAGGACTGTTTTCCTCTTTCTTGTATTTACCGCTTTAAATGTGTTGCCGCTTTAAGATAGGAACCTTTTTGTTAAAACTTCAGGCTGTCACTACAGCTACCAGTTTTTCTCTGCTTGCAAGTTTCCTGTGCTTTACAAGATCTTGGTGGTTATGGACCTCTTCTACTTTGTAAGTTTTCGAAACTGTTAAAACTTTATTTCTGTTTAGAAAAAACAATGCAGCGATTGTTGCCTTTAAACTCAGCAGGTTTTAAAAAAAAAGCTTTGGTGCGTTTCAGGAACTTCAGCAGGTGCGCTTCCCTCTAAAGTTATGAATTTTGTTTCTTGCTTTTTGGGCTTTGGTGGATTTTTTTCAAACTTAAAGCTCCAGACTTGTGTTTGTTCTGGTAGCCGTTTTTAAAAACTCTTTGGCGCAGCAGCAATTTTTTTTTAAATTCTACAGTCTTTTCTTTTTTTTCTTACTGTGCACACAGGTTTCAGAAGTATTAACCCTACCAGCCTTTTGTTCTGCAGATTTTTTAAAAAAACTTTGCTTTTATCTGCAGCTCTCTTTCAGGTGCCCTTTGCACATTGGGCCCCGGGACCTCCACCTATTCTGAAATGTAAGTATAGCATCTTGTTTTGCTCACTATGTTGTGGACTATGTCACTCAGGATCTTGGAATTTTCAGAGTTTAGCTCACCCATCTTGTAGACTCGACATCTTTTGCTCTGCCTCATGCAGGGATCTTGCAAGAGACTCACATTTATTCTGGTGGATCCCTCAACTTCAAAGCCTTTGGCAAAGCTGCTTCAACTTTGTCTTCAGTTTTTCTTCTAAGGTGCACATCTCTCTTGTCCGGTTTCAGTTTTGCATACCTTAGGATACTGTTGATACTATTCTGGGTTCATGCATTTAATTGCTACCTTTCTTACTCCCGTTGATCATCATTGCCAATCACCATGGTACTATCACTGTTGGTCATCACCACAGATGCCGCTACTGCACACCATGTTGTATTATGGTGCATGGTGGTGCCTTGATGAGGAGAGTTTGAGACTTGTATGTTCAAACACAGACACTGTATTGGTAGTCTTTAACTATTTATAGTTCCAAGGTATGTTTATGCATGGAGCTGTTGTTTCCATGTAGGCAGACAGGCTGCATACTTAAGAGTGCTGCTTTAGATTGTTCTCCCAGAGTCCCTTATTATGTGACTATATGTATCATACCACGGATGGTGATATTCTCCCATCCGACATCAACTCTTGCCCTGCTGAGCATCTTTACATTATAATGGCATGCAGCCACATATCACAATACTCAGTGCAGGACAATGAATTTGCAGGGTTTCATCATATGTCTTTATGTTTATTTGTCAAAAAGCATTCAAGCTATTCTGCTTAGCAAAAAAATGCAACTTCATATTTAGATATTTCAGAAAACCTAGATTAATTACTGAGCTTCCTGTGCCATTACTCATGAAAACTATTCGGGTTTGACGTAATTTTTCCTGTCTCATTCTATGTTTTTAACAGAACTTACCTTTTTTTATATCCAAAGTTTAAGTAGCCAAGAAAAGAAATATATAGAAAGCTAGCTAAATTCCTGTGATGTTGCGTAAAGGGAGTCAGGGAGAGGGATAAAAAAGTGAGGCAATTTTTTTTTATACTTCCATTATTAATTACTATGCCCCCATTTATTATAGAAAATGCCAATACAAAACTGTCTTGCTGCAAAGAGACCATCCCACCAGTGATGACAATATAGTGCCTCCACTGCCGACTGTGTAATTAAACAGGTTGTACATAGGCTGTTTCAATGATAAATATGGAAGTTTAAAACATAACTGATAGGAAATCTGCAGGTGTGCCTTTTTTAAACATGGTACATAATAACAGACAATTATATTTACATTGTAACAGAATGATTAAGAGTTGTTGCATTCATTCCCGAAATGAACAATGTTATCGTAGAATAACACTATTCAATATAATTTGATTTATTTAATCGCTGTGAATTAGTGGCCCTGGTCTATTCTCTAAATGGAACCTACTGTTACAAGGTAGTGTATTTTCTAACTCAGCCTGAACAATGTCATGGGAAATCTACCAGTTAATAATTTTTACTTCTGCACACACATAACATTTTCATTCTTTCATGTGTTATATTTATAATATGCCTATTTACCCATAGAACATTTTTCTATGCCAAAAAAAATATGTAGATGCAAGCTGTTGAAACTTTCCAACTCAAACTTCCTCATTTCTGGTCCTTTGGTTCAGCATTCTTAGAAAGAATCTTAGAAATTCTTTCGCATGGTCGTCGAATGCCCTTATACGTTTTATCAATGTTAAAGGTGTTATATAAATACAATTCCACACTCCATAATAACCAATAATATTACTTTGTTACGCGTTTATATGTTGCCTTTAATGAATAGAAATATCCCAAAGCACTTCACAGATGGGTAACTAAAAATAGATGTGGAATGAACAGAGTAGTTAAGAATGATGATCAAAAACTTAAGTAAAAATGGTAAGGAGGGACTTAACAAAGGAAATGAAAGTGGACAGCTCGAGGATTTAGGAGTGGAATTTCCAGGAGAAAGAATCATGTTCATGACTTTGATTAGGATCAATCTAATGTTAATAGCGGGGTGGCTGATCAGTAATGAATAGATTCTAACAAGAGAGGGTCATGAAGTTGGCAAGTTATACTATTTGACAAATTTCAAGAGGAAAGGAAGTTTGGAAATGGTTTAATAGTTTACAACATATGAAATTGATGGACACAAAATGACCTGCTTATCCTTCAAGCCTCCCAAGGGTTTTATTTACTTGATGGAGGGGGTAATGATGGTGCTGTGTCAGTAACTGAAAAGGAACCATTTAGAATATCAGATAACATAAATGTAAGGAGAGAGCAAGTGATCAGCATCTTTGGGGGAATGGGATGATGGGACCGGGAGTTAGGTCACATAGAGCTCAAAAGGTGATCAGGGTGAAATGAGATAGGAACTAGGGAAAGACAGGAGTTCAGGACTAGGAAAGGTAAAGAAATGCGGGAAGGATTGGTTTGGTGGGAAAGTGAAATGGGAAGAAACATACATAGCAGAATAGAGGTGTACTTTGATGAAAAATACCATGAACTCCTCATGGTATCATGAACTCCTCATGGATAGGGGAGTATTTTAAAAATACAGTTGGTAGCAGTCAATGTTTCTTCTAATTCTTCTTTTTGCTGTGTGACCTATTCATCTAAGTGTGTGGCACCTTTCAACTTTTTTTGTGCATAGCAGACACGCACTATCTTAAAGGGAACAATTTGTGCGCTGTGCAGTAACCTCTGGGTTTCTACATGGCTGTTATTAGGGACCAGATCAGAAACTCCGAGGTATATTGTGAAGTCAGCCTAGACCCCAACCTTTTTTTGATTTTGGCATTAGGGTGAGCATATGGTGTTTCGCTCAAGGTGTGATTCAATTGACCCACTAGGAAGCTTTTATTGAAACAAACGTTATTTAAGAACACATTTAGAATATAGCAAAAAGAATTAGCATAACTTTTATCAATTCAAATATCAACAGCTATCCTTCTCTATAGTCCCAATTTGAGCAATATCCCCATAAACATAAATCATACTTCAGAACTAATCAGCACCAAAAACAGATAATCTCATGTGGATGCTAGATTTCCAGCCTTTTACCCCTCTGGACAGATACAGAAAGCCTTCTGACTCCCATACAGCAATTTCCAGGGTAGGATATATCCTCAAAAGCAGACTTTCAGAGAAATAAACCTAGTTTCTGGCAGATTCCAGTCTCCAGACTTCAAAGAAAAAAAGGGCTACTTCTCACAGCAGCTTCCAAGCAGCAACTGATTTGATTTTTCTGTGTAAGCCTAGCTCCACCAGTCACATGATTCAATCAACCAAATCAAGCCCACTCTCCAAACCCCCAGGAGAAAACACTAAAATAACAGCACTACATTAGGCCAGATTTAAACAAACACTATATCAATTAAGATGCTGCTGCAGTAACAACATGCAGACAAAATGGCAGTGATAATAAAACAAACTGCTAAAACAAATCCTGCACAAGAAACATGACCCAAAAGTATCTTCACACTGTGCAGCTTTCAGAGACCAATGATATCGGCAAAAAGCTGGTGATTGCTTTTGACCTTGAGGGTGATGCTGGAATGATAGGTGGTTTTAGAAGAGGAGATTGAGATGCAATAGAGAGTGTCATTAACAATTTAAAAATTAAATTTTAAACATCGAGGGAATTATTAGGGAAGGTTCAGTGTGGCATGCTCATTGATAATCTCCATGAGGGGTAAAATGGAGAATATTTAAATCTATGATGGACAAAAACATTCTAAATCTCTAGAATAAAAAGTGATCAATTTGGTAGATCATTGTCATTCTATTGATGGCAAATACTTTGATGAAGAATATTGGATTCTTCAAAAGGTATACAGGAAGTAACAAAAACAACAACCAGACCTTGGGCTCCTAATCATGGAGACAGGCTCCAAGTGTTAGGGCTGTGGACTTTGGATAAATGGAGATTTAGCAGCAATATGACTGACATTTTAAAACAAAGAACTGTATTGTGATGAATGGCAATAGTAGGACGAGGGGACATGCATACAAAATCTCTAAGCGAAGAACTAAAAAAAAGTCTCAAAATATCAGCCACTCAAAATGTGATGGACATGAATTTGCTAGTTTTAAAAACAGAACTGTACAAGTTCTTGCGAAGAAACATTATTTCCTGTTAAAGAGGAATACAGTTCTAGTTTGTGAATTATGAGCAGAAAAAGACAACTTTTTATTCATTCATGGGACATGACATCACTAGTAAGGTCAGTTTTTTATTCATCCCTAATTGCTCTGAAAAGTTGGTGGTGAGCAGCAACTTTAGAATGCTGTAGTCCCTACGGTGTACGTACACCCACATGTTATTTGAGACGGAGTTCCAAAATGTTGATCCAAGAAGCAGTGGCAGAACAGTGATATATCCAAGCCAGTTCAATGTACGTCTTGGAAAGGAATTTGCAAGTGATGGTGTTTCCATGTGGTTGTTCTACTAGGTAGTAGAGGTCGCAGGTTTGGAAGATGCTGTTGAAGGAGCTTGGGCAAGCTTTGCAGTACATCTAGGAGAACACACTACTGTCACTGTGCAACAATGGTGGAGGGAGTGAATGGTTAAGGCGGTGGATGGGGTGCCAATCAAGCTGGCAGCTTTATCCTGCTGGTGTCAAGCATCTGAAAGGTTGTTGGAGCTGCACTCATCCAGGCAAGTGGAGGGTATTCCATTACACTCTTGACTTGCATGCTGTAGATGATGGACAGGCTTTTGGAAGTCAACAAGCGAGTTACTCATCGCTGAATTTCCAGCTTCTGACTTGCTCTTATACTCAATCCAATTGACTGATCCCCAGGTGAGCTCTGACAGCCAGCTGGTGAAGGATGATACTAGAGCCAATCTTAACTCAGTTTTAATTTAATCACAAATAAATACCTCCTAATTCAGCCCTCACCCATGTCTGTGTTGCTTTAAATGTGCTCAAACAACAATTTAATTAATGCCCTCCACCTGTATATAGCTAGCATGACCAATATACGATTAACACCCAGGATGTTGTTGGTGAGAGATTTGGTGATGACAATACCATTGAGTGTCAGTGGGAGGGCTCTTGTAACGTTGGCTGATTGCCTTAGGAATTCTTCCCAATTTATTTTTCCCTCTTTACATTTTCAGGAAATTACATGGGTTAAGGAGTGAATTGATTTCTTACCCTTCTTTTTGCATGTTTGTTTTACAAAATATGCTATAGTTTCAAGCAGACATAAGGTATGTAAGCATCTATTTGTTGCAATAAGATTGGGTTAATTTCTGTGACATGCAAGGCAAAGTTTCCAGCACAAAATAAGTGCAAAATAGCATGAAAAGAAAAGTTCATGATAGGTAAGAGAAAATGAGCTTAATTTCTTATATTCAGGTCTGATACCACATTATCATTATATTTCTGTACCCACTACTATTTAATGCAACAGAAGACTGAACACACCTTTATCAGGCATTCAACAAATCTTTTCAAACTATTATTGAGAATCAAATTACAACTCATCAAATACAGTATAGATTACAGCAAAAATAATTCAGCTCCACTGCATAAGTATAATCATAAACGTTCAAAACAGAGCTGCCTGTTTTAACGAGACATGACCATTCATTGTCTCATCCTTCAAAGTCATACTGTCTATTCTTACTCCACTGCAGCAAGTACATTTGAGCATGGGTTTGATCCAAGAAAAACATTAGTCCTCATTAGCCAAAGCATTGACAGCAAGTCTGTTTTAGCGCTATGACCAAGTGGCAATCATCTTTCCCCATCCTGTCACTGCTGATAAAGCCTTTCTTTTCTGAAAATTTAATTTGCCTTTTATCCATGCCAACCTTTTCAAGGCCTGTTTCACAAATCTGTAATACAAATGAGCCAAGATTTTTCAATCCCTTCAAAAAAAGATCAAGACTTCAGAAATTTTCAGATCACAATCCAGATGAACTCAAACTAAAATAGTACAGCATATTAGTTAATATCTCTCCAAGACTAAATCTAAATTCAGCATGGGAGAATTCATCAGAATTCAAACTTAAACTTGGGTGCAATTTGTGTCCTTGCCATCACGACAACCTCAAGGAACTTATCCTAAACTTCCTCATCATATAATCATTATTAACAGGACAATCTGTAGATGTTAGAACTTTTTTGCACAACAAATAACATTGACCTGTAACTTGCTGCCTAGAGCAGTGACAATGATTTCAGAAGGAAAATGGGTGGGCACTTGAGGGAAATGTGACTGATTGGACCACTCCACAGATAATCTGGATTCGATGGGCCTCTAGCCTCCAAGTACACAATAATTATTTTATGGCTCTATGAGCAGGATTTTCCTTGAAGGTTCTGAACTCCACTGTCATGCTCAAATAGGAGTCAAAAGTCCACACTGTGTGGGAAGCAGTCAGTCAATGGGATTTTCTTCAGAGTTGCCAATTAGTGGCCAAAGGGCAAGCTTGCCAACTAATTGAGAAGATTGGGCTCTCACAGTTGGAGGGACAATCACAGGATTTCATGACAGGTAAGTGAGGGACAGGCACTTCAGAATGCTCTCTCTCCAACCTTTTCAAGACTTAAATTATAAAAAGGCCTTTGCACCCTTGCCTCCACTGTGGGTGCAGAACAATTCTACAGGGAGGCCTACACCTGCTGCTGCACCAAGACAGGCAGAGTTGCCTTTAAGTCTGCTTTGAGCATCAGTCCCCCAGTCTGCTGCTGGAAAGCTGCACCACTGCCTCCAAGAATCAGGTGGTCAACTGTAAAATCCCAGTTCATGGGTGGTTGCCCTGCCAACCGAGTCTCTGCATCCCAACATCCTGCCCCCAAGAAAATGGTTCAGGAATGGGAAGGAGCCAAGAGATTGACACATAAGCCAGCGCAAAATTCCACACCCGCTCATCTGTTCCAGTCCCAGATGAGGCTAAAACCTATCCCCTTTGGTTCCATATTCCAATATATTTGAATCTAGTGTATGTGTGGCATTGGAAATAAAATCAACTTTCTAAGTACAAACACAACATTGTGTATGAGGGCATACTTACTCGCAATAATGCATTTCTTGATGTCGTCTAAAATGTTATAGCAGAGGTACTAATTATTGACAACAATTTATATAATAACTTTAACAAAGTAAAAAATCTCATGCTGCTTTACAGGAGTGTTATCAAATAAAATTGACATTGAGACACATAAGGAGATACAAGGCATGCAAGCAGAAGCTTGGTTGAAGAGGTCCATTTTATATTTTATAGGAGGAAGAGAAAGGCATAGAGGTCGAGGGAGGGAATTACAGAGCTTAGGGCCAGCCAACTGAAGGCACAGGGAACGGAGAGCACCGGACCTGTGAGGGACATTCTTCTGGGAGCGGAGAGTAAAGGGAGTATGAGGCTTGGGGCCCCCACTTACTTTCGGGGAGCGGAGAGCACTGGACCTGCGAGGGACACTCTTCTGGGAATGGAGTTCAGAAAGTGATGTGGGACCAAAACAGCTGATTGGTGAATAATCCTGTTGCGTATTTTCAATCTATTAAAGTAATTCATTGCTTAATACTGAGGTAGGGACTAAAAAAAATGAATAGTACTGTATAATTATAATAGAAGTGTTTGATAAGGGACCAAGGAACAAGGGAGCAAGCTATCCTAGATCTGGTCCTGTGTAATGAGACGGGAATAATTAATGATTTCACAGTTAGGGATCCTCTTGGAAGAAGCGATCACAGTATGGTTGAATTTAAAATACAGATGGAGCGTGAGAAGGTAAAATCCAATACCAGTGTCTTGTGCTTAAACAAAGGAGACTATAAAGGGATGAGGGAGGAGTTAGTTGGTAAGGTAGATTGGGAGCAAAATCTTTATGGTGGGGCAATTGAGGAACAGTGGAGGGCTTTCACAGTGCTCAGCAAAAGTATATACCAGTGATAAGGAAGGACTGTAGAAAAAGAGATAATCAGCCATGGATATCTAAGGAAATAAAGGAAGGTATCAAATTGAAAGAAAATGCATACAAAATGGCAAAGATTAGTGGGAACCTAGAGGATTGGGAAATCTTTAAAGGTCAGCAGAAAGCCACGAAAAAAGCTATAAGGAAAAGTAAGATGGATTATGAGAGTAAACTAGCTCAGAATATAAAAACAGATATTTGTAGAAACTTGTAAAAACAAGTTTCTACAAATATATAAAACGAAAAAGAGTGGCTAAAGTAAACATTGGTCCTTTAGAGGATGAGAAGGGGGATATAATATTTGAAATTGAGAAAATGGCTGAGGCATTGAACGGGTATTTTGTGTCGGTCTTCACAGTGGAAGACACAAATAACATGCCAAAAATTGATGACAGGAAGGCTATGGCAGATGAGAATCTAGAAACTATCATCATCACGAAAGAGGTAGTGTTGGGCAAGTTAATGGGCTAAAGGTAGACAAGTCTCCTGGTCCTAATGGAATGCATCCCAGGGTACTAAAAGAGATGGCAGAAGAAATAGCAAATGCACTAGTGGTAATTTACCAAAATTCGCTGGACTCTGGGGTGGTTCCCACAGATTAGAAAAGAGCAAATGTGACGCCACTGTTTAAAAAAGGAGGTCGACAAAAGCAGGTAACTATAAGCCGGTTAGCTTAACTTCTGTCGTAGGGAAAATGCTTGAATCTATCATCAAGGAAGAAAAAGCGAGACATCTGGATATAAATTGTCCCATTGCTAAGACGCAGCATGGGTTCATGAAGGGCTGGTCATGTTTGACTAATTTGGTGGAATTCTTTGAGAACATTACATGTGCAGTGGACAATGGGGAACCTGTGGATATGGTGTATCTGGATTTCCAGAAGGCATTTGACAAGGTGCCGCACCAAAGACTGCTACATAAGATAAAGGTGCACGGTGTTACGGGTAATCTATTAGCATAGATAGAAGATTGGTTAATTAACAGAAAGCAAAGAGTGGGGGTAAATGGGTGTTTTTCTGGTTGGCGATCAGTGACTAGTGGTGTGCCTCAGGGATCAGTATTGGGACTGCAATTGTTTACGATTTACATAGATGATTTGGAGTTGGAGACCAAGTGTAGTGTGTCAAAATTCGCAGATGACACTAAGATGGGTGGCAGAGCAAAGTGTGCAGAGGACGCTGAAAGTCTTGAAAGGGATATAGATAGTCTAAATGAGTGGGCGAGGGTCTGGCAGATGAAGTACAATGTTGGTAAATGTGAGGTCATCCATTTTGGTCGGAATAAATGGTAAAAAATTGCAGCATGATGCTGTGCAGAGGGACCTGGGTGTCCTTGTGCAGGAATCTCAAGGAGTTGGTTTGCAGGTGCAGCAGGTAATTAAGGCGGCAAATGGAATTTTGTCCTTCATTGCGAGAGGGATGGAGTTTAAAAACAGCGAGGTTATGTTGCAGCTGTATAAGGTGCTGGTGAGGCCACACCCGGAGTACTGTGTACAGCTTTGGTCTCCTGACTCGAGAAAGGATATACTGGCACTGGAGGGGGTGCAGAGGAGATTCACTAGGTTGATTCCGGAGTTGAAAGGGTTGGCTTATGAGGAAAGACTGAGTAGACTGGGGCTATACTCATTGGAATTCAGAAGAATGAGGGGGGATCTTATCGAAAGATATAAGATTATAAAGGGAATAGGTAAGATAGAAGCAGGGAAGTTGTTTCCACTGGCGGGTGAAACTAGAACTAGGGGGCATAGCCTCAAAATAAGGGGAAGCAGATTTAGGACTGAGTTGAGGAGGAACTTCTTCACACAAAGGGTTATGAATCTGTGGAATTCCCTGCCCAGTGAAGCAGTTGAGGCTACCTCATTGAATGTTTTTAAGGAAAGGATAGATAAATTTTTGAATAGTAAAGGAATTAAGGGTTATGGTGAGCAGGTGGGTAAGTGGAGCTGAGTCCACAAAAAGATCAGCCATGATCTTATTGAATGGCGGAGCAGGCTCGAGGGGCCAGATGGCCTATTCCTGCTCCTAGTTCTTATATTCTTATAAGAAACAAAAATCCTAGCTAATGTAAATAAGGCCCCGAGCTAATGCAATTATTTTTAAGGGAGTAACTAGCTTTATCAAGAGGGATGTCATGGAGACCTCAGACCCGTGACATGCTTCTCCTGCACAATGTGGGAAATGAGGGTCGCTTCCAAGAGGTGTGTCTAAATGCAGCCAAATGCAGCAGCGGCACCGTGACACAGTAGTTAGCATTGTTGCCTCACAGCGTCAGAGACCTGGATTCGATTCCAAACCTGGGTCACTGTCTGTGTGGAGCTTGCACGTTCTCCCAGTGTCTGCATGGGTTTACTCCGAGTGCTCCAGTTTCCTCCCACAGTTCAAAGATGTGCGGGTTAGGTGAATTGGCCATGCTAAATTGCCCCTTAGTGCCAGGGGGATTAGCTAGGGTAAATGCATGGGGTTATGGGGATAGGGCCTGGGTTGGATTGTGGTCGGTGCAGAATTGATGGGCTGAATGGCCTCTTTCTGCACTGTAAGATTCTATGATTCTAACCAACCACATTTTGGAGCTTGAGCTGCAGGTGGATTCACTGTGGATCATTCACACTGCTGAGCAAGTCATAGACAGCAAATTTAGTGAGGTGGTCAGGGGAGGATTGCACAGGCAGAAAGGGAATGGGTGACCATCAGGAACAGTAAAAGACTCAGGAAAATAGTGCAGGAATCCCCTGTGATCATCCCCCTCTCAAACAGACATACCACTTTGGACACTGTTGCAGGGATGGCCTCTCTGGGGAAAGCAGCATCAGCCACCGTGGGTGACTCTGCTGCTCAGAGGGGTGGGAGAAAAATGAGTGGCAGGGCTACAGTGATAAGGAATTCAATAAATTAGGGGCACAGAAGACACTTCTATTGCCTCAAACATGAATCAAGGATAGTATGTTGCCCTCCAGGTGCCAGGGTCCAGGATGTCATAGAGCAGCTACAGGAGGGAAGATGAACACCCAGTGGTTGTGGTACACATTGGTACCAACGAAGGGATAAAGACCTGCAAGCTGAGTACAGGAAGTTAGGAGATAAACTAAATGTAGTAATCTCAGGATTATTCACAGTTTCACATGCTAGCGAGAGCAGGAATAAGAGGATAGACCAAATGAACACGTGGCGGCAGAGATGGTGTAGCTGGGAGGGATTCAGATTCTTGAACACTGGAACCGGTTCTGGGTAAGGTGGGACCTGTACAAACTGGACAGGTTGCACCCAGGCAGAGCTGGGGCTAATGTGCTTTTGCTAGTTCTGTTGGGGAGTATTTAAACTAGTGTGGCAGGAGGATGGGATCCCAGGAGTAGGATCAGATAGGTCGGATTCAAATCCGGAAAATTGAGGTAGAACCATCAGCTAGTGATGTGGAAAATGTGGTGATAGACTTGGAATTACAGGAGAAACAAAGTTTAAAAAGTGTCCACTAATGAAAATTGGCAGGGTTAAACCGTTTATACTTCAATGCAAGGAGTGTTACAAACAAGGTAGATGAGTTAAGGGCACAGCTAAACATATGGCATAATGATGTAATTGCTATAACAGAAACCTGGCTAAAGGAGGGACAAAATTGGCAGCTAAATATTCCTGGTTATAGAGTCTTCAGATACTATCGAGTAGGTGATTAAAAAAAGAGGGGGAGTAGCACCAACAGTTAAAGAATCAATTCATACATACGAAATGGGTCCACAAACAAGGCTTTATGGGTTGAACTTAGAAATAAAAAGGGGCAGTCACACTATTGTGAGTATACTATAAACCCCCAAACAATGAAAGGGAGATAGAAGAACACATATGCAGGCAAATTTCTGCCTGTAAGAACAAGAGGGCAATAATAGTAGGAGACTTTAACTCTCCCAATATCAATTGGTATTCAAACAATATAAGGGGCACTGAGGGAGAAAATGCATGCAGTGCATCCAAGAAAATGTTTTCAACTAATTAGCGAAAAACCCAACGAGAAGGGATGTAATTCTAGACATGGTCTTGGGGAATGAAGAAGGGTAAGTAGGTGAAGTGACAGTTGGCAACCACATCAGGGATAGTGATCACAGTTCAGTTATTTTAGCATTGCCATGGAAAAGGACAGAGATAAAATAGGAGTAAACATTTTGAACTGAGGGGAGGCAAATTTTGCAGGAATGAGAAAGAACTTGGCTGAGGTGGACCGGACAGCACTGCTAGAGAATAAATTAGTGGAAAACCAGTGGGGAGCATCATAAATCTCTCAGCCCAAATCTCCAACCGATCTATATCCTGCCGTATCCTCTGATGATCCTCATCGGTATCCGCAAATCCACCAACCTTTGTCGTTCGTAAACATACTAATCAAACCAGTTACATTTTCCTCCAAATCATTTATACATATTACAAACAGCAAAGGTCCCAGCACTGATCCCTGAGGAACGCCACTTGTCACAGCCCTCCATTCAGAAATGCATCCTTCCACCCAGTCTTCTATGACCGAGCCAGTTCTGTATCCACCTTGCCTCTCATCCCATGCGACTTCACCTTCTGCGCCAGTCTGCCATGAGGGACCTTGTCAAAGGCCTTACTGAAGTCCATGCAGACAATATCCACTGCCCTACCCTCACCAATCACCTTCGTCACTTCCTCAAAAAATTTGATCAAGTTAGTGAGGTGCGACCTCCCCTTCACAAAACCATGCTGCCTTCCACTTATTTCCAGGTGGGAGTAAATACTGTCTCGAAGAATCCTCTCCAATAATTGCCCCCAACAGCGAGTTGAATATAGATTCGAGATAAGTGGCAGAAGGTGTAGAGGGGACATGAAGAAGAACTTTTTTTTACATAGAGGGTAGTGGGTGTCTGGAATATGCTGCCCAAGTTGGTGGTGGAGGCAGAGATCTTAAGCCATTTTAAAAAGTATCTTGATCTACACCTTAAGTTCTGTAAGCGACAGGGCTATGGGCTGTGCAGGAAGGTGTGATTAGAAAGGGGACCTGGGCATCATTAGGCTGGCATGGACAAGATAGGCCAAATGGCCTCCTTCTGTGTTGTAACTTTTCTATGATTCATGGATGGTGGAGTGACAAAATCTGGGACTTGCAAGAAACCAGAATTGGAGGAATGCAAAGAACGTGAGGATTGTAGATCTAGAAGAGGTTTTACTGATAGGGAGGGGTAAGCCCATGAAGAGAACTGAACACACAAGAATGAGAATTTTAAAATTGAGGGTTTACTGAATGCAGATGAAAAATAAAATCTAAAATTACATTATAAAAGTTAACATGTTTTGCATACGAGAATAAGGCTGTCTAAGCATAGTTTCTTCTTTCTTGGTGTTGAAGATTAGAATTTCTCTTTGTAGAAGATAATTATTTCCTTTTCTCAGGTCTGCCATACGTGCACCAGTTTCTCCAGATCTCTGCCAATGCCACTAAAATTAGTTGTGAAGAAGTGATTGACAGTCTGGGAACATGTTCCCTTCATATGAAGAAACACCTACTTCTATTTGACGCTTCCTTATGCCAGTACATGAAAGATCAGTAATTTACTTAATCGGAAACCATCGCATCCTAGAACACCAAAACTGTCTCTTCAAAAAAAGAATTGCTTCAAAACTTAATGTTTGAGCTGCAAAACATAATTAGACATCAATTGCTCCAGCTGAAACGTTAACCTACAACGTGCGAAAACCTTTAGAGCATGCACTGACAAAATAATTCAGTGTTAACAGCAGCAGGTTTAGAGTATAAGATTTAACTTGGATGCACGCTACTTAATTCTGTATGCTGACAAATTTCTGTTTGAGACAGTTAACTCGGAATGTGTACTTCTAAAAACACTTTTTTAATGTTACATTTGAGCAAAGGCTTTTCTGTAAATTTCTTAAATGTAAGTCTGTAGAGATGCAATGGATTATCCATGTTGTCACTTTCAATTACCGCTCTTCTAAAAACACAAAAAACTAACATGCTAGTGACAATAAGATAGTTTCATTCTACTACTGTGTTTTACAAGGAAGATTCAAGATAATCCGTAATACACATTTCAATAAATCTGCTTCAAAATAAGCTGCTTTTGAAGCTATCGTTTATGTTATTTCCTTATATCTGATTACATTACTCATTAAGACATTGCAGCACTTCAATCTTGACTTACAGAAGGTGATAAAAATAAAGATAAAAATTGTAAGAATCAACCTTATTGAATAGACAGTGATATACAGAAGAGGATTGGGATTTCAGAAACAAGTCACAGTAAGTAAAGAGTGAAAGTCCAAAACTTTATCTGCAACCGATATTAAAATATTTCAATTTAAACAAGACAACTTTGAAACCTCTTTAGTTTTCAGCCTCGCTCTTCTCTGCTTCTATTAATATAAAAATCAATAAGGTTGGGCATACAAATACATTAAGTAAACTTAAAATAAACTCATAGTCATAAGGTATGGCAAAAAACATTTCCACTGTGTTCATAGAAATCATAGAAACCCTACAGTGCAGAAGGAGGCCATTCGGCCCATCGAGTCTGCACCGACCACAATCCCACCCAGGCCCTACCCCCACATATTTACCCGCTAATCCCTCTAACCTACGCATCTCAGGATTCTAAGGGGCAATTTTTAACCTGGCCAATCAACCTAACCCGCACATCTTTGGACTGTGGGAGGAAACCGGAGCACCCGGAGGAAACCCACGCAGACACGAGGAGAATATGCAAACTCCACACAGACAGTGACCCGAGCCGGGAATCGAACCCGGGACCCTGGAGCTGTGAAGCAGCAGTGCTAACCACTGTGCTACCGTGCCGTACCGTGTTGACTACAGAAGATAGCTGATCTTCAAAGGGATAATACCATTTTGAAGAATACGGCACTTGACAGCATGTAATGATTTTTTGGAAGCAATGAGCGAGTTAAATCCGCTCGAATCCGTTGGTTTTATGAGTCCTGTGTGACACGAGCTTGGGGCTCAACTCAGCTGATCCCTAACAGCCAAGTTAGGAATTTCATTTTTGTTTTAAAGTGGTTTTATTTAGTTTTGTAGTAAATGCAATCAGAAAAGTCTGTCTTCAACAGCTTATAACATAAAACTTCAAAGAATAAGAAAATTGAAAATTTAATTCTGTAGAATTTACATGGGGAGGGGGTGTGAGATGAACCATCACTTATATCTGATGTACAATATTTAAAATCTAATGTACAGTGGTGAACGATGAATTGAGAGTTTCTAACTGATGCAACTGCGTCACCACCTCACTGATAAGTTTTTCATCTCAGCTCCAAGTAAACATAAGGCTCACATAATGGTTTTCTGCTAAAATAAAACACAAGCTTTGCATGTCACTCCAGGTTTTAAGCAGTGACACACAAAGTGCTTCTAAACTATAAACAGCAGACATGAATACCAGGGTTAGAAAGGATGCAAGATCCCCACTTTTTATATCATATAATAATTTTGAAGTGACAATATTTTAGCAAGCCAGTCAGGAGGAGTAAATAACACATGTTTACAAATCACATTCTATGAAACAGAGTGGTGCAGTAAACTAAAACATTGTTCTTTCACCACTCAGTTCACATCCGGCTGGCCAGTGGAGTAACAGTCCTCTGCTGGTTTTAAGGGTTCTACGTGAAATGAGCTTGGGGCTCGATTCAGTTGCAAATGGGAAAGACAATTTGGCACAAAGGTGCCAATATTTGATTGCAAATTCTAAAGATGGCTGATGTCCAAAAGGAAACATCACATCAGAGCAATGGCAAATGTTCTACTGAGGTGGAATTTAAAGCAAATTACTGACATAAAATAGACCAAGCTTCATTTTGCTTTTAACTTGACCTCCACCTAACTGAAGGACAGTTGATATAAAAGCACTAGGTGCAAGTGGAAAAAGGCTCCATTGCATTGCAAAACAAGACATGTTTCAATCTAAGGAGAAAAAATACATGGCTAACAATATTTAAACCAATTGTTAAAAGAAACTAGTGACCCACAGTGGCAGCCTTCCATCTCCTAAGACAATGGCTTGTGCTGCAGTGGCCAATTCTGTGACAAACATCATCTGGTGTGGCTCAAGAGCCTCACCTTGGAATGGCAGTCTCTCCTGCATATACTAAAGAGTAAGACTGTTGGCTGAGCATAGAACATAGAACAGTACAGCACAGAACAGGCCCTTCGGCCCACGATGTTGTGCCGAGCTTTGTCTGAAACCCAAATCACGCTATTTCCTCCCTATCATCCCGAAGTACTCCATGTGCCTATCCAATAGCTTCTTAAATGTTCCTAAAGTTTCTGACTCCACTATCCCTGCAGGCAGTCCATTCCACACCCCAACCACTGAGTAAAAAACCTACCTCGGACATCCTTCCTATATCTCCCACCATGAACCCTATAGTTATGCCCCCTAGTTACCACTCCAATCACCCGAGGAAATAGTCTTTGAACGTTCACTCTATCTATCCCCCTCATCATCTTATAAACCTCTATCAAGTCTCCTCTCAACCTCCTCCGCTCCAAAGAGAAAAGCCCAAGTTCCCTCAACCTTTCCTCATAAGACCTACCCTCCAAACCAGGCAGCATCCTGGTAAATCTCCTTTGCACTCTTTCCAGTGTCTCCACATTCTTCTTATAGTGAGGTGACCAGAACTGCACACAATATTCCAAATGTGGTCTCACCAAGGTCCTGTACAGTTGCAGCATAACCCCACGGCTCTTAAACTCAAACCCCCTGTTAATGAACGCCAACACACTATAGGCCTTCTTCACGGCTCTATCCACTTGAGTGGCAACCTTCAGAGATCTATGGATATGAACCCCAAGATCTCTCTGTTCCTCCACATTCTTCAGAACCCTACCTTTGACCCTGTAATCCACATTTAAATTTGTCCTACCAAAATGAATCACCTCGCATTTGTCAGGGTTAAACTCCATTTGCCATTTTTCAGCCCAGCTCTGCATCCTATCTATATCTCTTTGCAGCCTACAACAGCCTTCCACCTCATCCACTACTCCACCAATCTTGGTGTCATCAGCAAATTTACTGATCCACCCTACAGCCCCCTCCTCCAAGTCATTTATAGAAATGACAAATAGCAGAGGACTAAGCACTGATCCCCGTGGCACTCCGCTGGTAACCAGTTTTCAGTCCGAAAATTTTCCATCCACCACCACCCTCTGTCTTCTGTTAGATAGCCAGTTACATATCCAATCGGCCAAACTTCCCTCTATCCCACACATCCTTACTTTCTTCATAAGCCGACCATGGGGGACTTTATCAAATGCCTGACTAAAATCCATGCATATGACATCAACTGCACTACCTTCATCTACATACTTAGTTACCTCCTCAAAAAATTCTATCAAATTTGTGAGGCAAGACTTGCCCTTCACAAATCCGTGCTGACTATCCCGGATTAAGCTGCATCTTTCTAAATGGTCGTAAATCCTATCCCTGAGGACCTTTTCCATCAACTTACCGACCACCGAAGTAAGACTAACCGGCCTATAATTACCAGGGTCATTTCTATTCCCTTTCTTAAACAGAGGAACCACATTCGCCATTCTCCAATCCTCTGGCACCACCGCCGTGGACAGTGAGGACGCAAAGATCAATGCCAAAGGCTCTGCTATCTCATCCCTTGCCTTCCAAAGACTCCTAGGATATATTTCATCAGGCCCAGGGGACTTATCAACTTTCAGTTTATTCAAAATTGCTAGTACATCTTCCCTCCGAACATCTACTTCCTCCAGCCTATCAGCCTGTGATACCCTCTCTTCCTCAAAAACATGGCCCCTCTCCTTGGTGAACACCGAAGAAAAGTATTCATTCATCACCTCTCCTATCTCTTCTGACTCCATGCACAAATTCCCACTGTCGTCCTTGACCGGCCCCAACCTCACCATGGTCATTCTTTTATTCCTCACATAAGAGTAAAACGCCTCGGGGTTTTCCTTGATCCGACCCGCCAAGGACTTCTCATGTCCCCTCCTAGCTCTCCTAAGCCCCTTTTTCAGCTCATTTCTTGCTAACTTGTAACCCTCCATCGAGCCAACTGAACCTTGTTTTCTCAACCTTACATATGCTTCCTTCTTCCTCTTGACAAGACATTCCACCTCTTTTGTGAACCATGGTTCCCTCACTCGGCCATTTCCTCTCTGCCTGGCAGGGACATACCTATCAAGGACACGCAGTATTTGTTCCTTGAAAAAGTTCCACTTTTCATTAGTGCCTTTCCCTGACAATTTTTGTTCCCATCCTATGCTTCCTAATTCCCGCCTGATTTGATCATAATTACCTCTCCCCCAATTGTAAACTATGCCCTGCCGCATGGCCCTCTCCCTCTCCATTGCAATAACAAAAGACACCGAATTGTGGTCACTATCTCCAAAGTGCTCTCCCACAACCAAATCCAACACTTGGCCCGGTTCATTTCCCATTACCAAATCCAATGTGGCCCCACCTCTTGTCGGCTTATCCACATATTGTGTCAGGAACCCCTCCTGCACACACTGCACAAAAACTGCCCCATCCAAACCATTCGACCTATAAAGGCTCCAATCAATATTTGGAAAGTTAAAGTCCCCCATGACAACTACCCTGTGACCTCCACACCTATCCATAATCTGCTTAGCAATTTCATGCTCCACATCTCTATTACTATTTGGGGGCCTATAGTAAACTCCTAACAACGTGACCGCTCCTTTCCTATTCCTAACCTCAGCCCATATTACCTCTGTAGGCAGATCCCCTTCAAAATGCCTTTCTGCAGCCGTTACACTCTCCTTGATTAACAGTGCCACTCCTCCACCTCTTTTATCAGCTACCCTACACTTACTGAAACATCTATACCCCGGAACTTCCAACAACCATTCCTGTCCTTGTTCTACCCATGTCTCCGTAATGGCCACAACATCGTAGTCCCAAGTGCCAATCCACGCCCCAAGTTCACCTACCTTATTTCGGATGCTCCTTGCATTGAAGTAGACACACTTCAACCCACCTTCTTGTCTGCTGGTACCCACCTTTGACCATGATACCCTTCCCAGTACCTCACTACACTCACTGACCTCCAGACTACAACTCCTTTTCCCATCCCCCTGACAAATTAGTTTAAACCCCCCCCGAAGAGCTGTAGCAAATTTCCCTCCCAGGATATTGGTGCCCCTCTGGTTCAGGTGCACCCCGTCCTGTTGGTACAGGTCCCACCTTCCCCAGAAAGTGTTCCAAATATCCACATAGCTGAAACCCTCCCTCCTACACCATCCCTGCATCCATGTGTTTAACTGCACTCTCTCCCTGTTCCTCAACTCGCTATCCCGTGGCACCGGCAACATACTAGAGATGACAACCTGTTTTGTCCTGGCTCTCAGCTTCCACCCTAGCTCCCTGAATTCCTGTTTTAAATCCCCGTCCCCTCTCTTACCTATGTCTTTGGTGCCGACGTGCACCACGACTTGTGACTGTTCCCCCTCCCCTTTAGAATCCTGAAGACACGGTCGGAGATGTCACGGACCCTGGCATCCGGGAGGCAACATACCATCCGTGAGTCCCTCTTGTTGCCACAGAACCTCCTATCTATCCCTCTAACAAACGAGTCCCCAATAACTATAGCTCTACCGCTCTCCCCCTTTCCCTTCTGAGCCACAGGGACGGACTCAGCGCTGGCGATCTGGTCACTGCGGCTTACCACTGGTAGGTCGCCCCCCTCACCTGTATCCAAAGTGGAATACTTGTTGCTAAGGGGAATGACCACAGGGGATCCCTGCACTGACTGCTTCCTCCCAGCCCCTCTCACTGTCACCCATCTATTTTCATTCCCTGGAGCAACTATATCCCTGAAGCTTGTGTCTATGGCCCTCTCTGCCTCCCTGATGACCCTAAGCTCATCCAACTCCAGCTCCCTAACGCGGTCTTGGAGGAGCTGCAGATGGGTGCACCTCCCACAGGTGTAATCAGCAGGGACACTGACGGTGTCCCTCACCTCAAACATTTGAGCAGATGCATGATTTGCTAGCCCCTATTTTAGAAACATAGAAACATAGAAAAGCTACAGCACAAACAGGCCCTTCGGCCCACAAGTTGTGCCGTACACATCCCTACCTTCTAGACCTACCTATAACCCTCCATCCTATTAAGTCCCCTGTACTCATCCAGGAGTCTCTTAAAAGACCCTATTGAGTTCGCCTCCACCACTGACGGCAGCCGATTCCACTCGCCCACCACCCTCTGTGTGAAAAACTTACCCCTAACATCTCTCCTGTACCTACCCCCCAGCACCCTAAACCTGTGTCCTCTCGTAGCAGACATTTCCACCCTGGGAAAAAGCCTCTGAGAGTCCACCCGATCTATGCCTCTCAACATCTTATACACCTCTATTAGGTCTCCTCTCATCCTTCGTCTCTCCAAGGAGAAAAGACCGAGCTCCCTCAGCCTATCCTCATAGGGCATGCCACTCAATCCAGGCAACATCCTTGTAAATCTCCTCTGCACCCTTTCAATCTTTTCCACATCCTTCCTGTAATGAGGCGACCAGAACTGAGCACAGTACTCCAAGTGGGGTCTGACGAGGGTCTTATATAGCTGCATCATTATCCCCGGACTCCTAAACTCAATCCCTCGATTGATAAAGGCCAGCACACCATACACCTTCTTAACCACCTCCTCCACCTGCGGGGCCGATTTTAGAGTCCTATGGACCCGGACCCCAAGGTCCTTCTGATCCTCCACAGTACTAAGAGTCTTTCCCTTTATATTGTACTCCTTCATCCCATTTGACCTACCAAAATGGACCACTACGCATTTATCTGGGTTGAAGTCCATCTGCCACTTGTCCGCCCAGTCTTGCATCCTATCTATGTCCCTCTGTAACTTCTGACATCCCTCCAGACTATCCACAACCCCACCAACCTTCGTGTCATTGGCAAACTTACCAACCCATCCCTCCGCTTCCTCATCCAGGTCATTTATGAAAATGACAAACAGCAAGGGTCCCAGAACAGATCCCTGGGGCACACCACTGGTGACCGACCTCCATTTAGAAAAAGACCCATCTATACACACTCTCTGCCTCCTTTGGGCAAGCCAGTTCTGGATCCACCGGGCAGCAGCCCCTTGGATCCCATGCCCTCTCACTTTTTCTAGAAGCCTTGCATGGGGGACCTTATCGAACGCCTTGCTAAAATCCATATAAACCACATCTACCGCCTTCCCTTCGTCAATGTGTTTAGTCACATTTTCGAAGAACTCCACCAGGCAAGTAAGGCACGATCTGCCCTTGACAAAGCCATGCTGAGTATTCTTGAGCATACTAAACCTCTCTAAATGCTCATATATCCTGCCCCTCAGGATCTTCTCCATCAGTTTACCAACCACTGAGATTAGACTCACCGGTCGGTAATTACCTGGGCTATCCCTATTCCCCTTCTTGAAAATAGGAACCACATCCGCAATCCTCCAACACCTCTCCCATTTCCATCGACGACACAAAGATCATCGCCAGAGGCTCTGCAATCTCTTCCCTCGCCTCCCACAGTAACCTGGGGTACATCCCATCCGGACCCGGCAACTTATCTATCTTGATGCCATTCAAAGATTCCAGCACAACCTCTTTCTTAAAGTCCACATACTCAATCCTTTCAGTCCACCGCACGCCCGCAGAACATCCACCCAGGTCCTTCTCCTCTGTGAAAACCGAGGCAAAATACTCATTGAGCACCTCTGCCATTTCTACTGGTTCCGTACAGACTTTCCCGCCTTCACCTTTTATAGGCCCTATTCCGTCATGTCTCATCCTTTTACTCTTCACATATTTATAGAACGCCTTAGGGTTCTCCTTAATCCTACCTGCCAGGACCTTCTCGTGACCCCTTCTGGCTCTCCTAATTTCCTTCTTTAGTCCCTTCCTACAAGCCGTATACTCTTCTAAATCCCTATCTTCGCCAAGCTCTCTGAGCCTTTTGTACTCTTTCCTTTTCTTCTCGACTAGGTCCTGCACAGCTTTCGTGCACCACGGTTCCTTTAACCGACCAACACCTCCCTGTCTGCTCGGAACGTTGTCCTGTAGAACTCTAGACAGACATTCCTTGAAAATCTGCCACCTCTCTTCAGTACATTTCCCCGAGAATACCTCCTTCTAATTTACTCCTCTAATTTGCTGTCTGTCTTCATATTTCCCCTTAATCCATATAAATACTTTCATAGCTTGCCTGATCCTCTCTTTTTCCAATGCAAGCCTAAAGGAGATAGAGTTATGATCGCTATCCCCAAGATGCTCCTCCACTGAGAGATCTGACACCTGTCCAGGTTCATTGGTCAGTATCAGATCAAGTGCAGCCTCTCCTCTTGTAGGCTTGTCCACATGCTGTGTCAGGAAACCCTCCTGAACACACCTAACGAACTCTTCCCCATCTAATCCCCTTACCCTAGGGATATTCCAATCTATGTTTGGGAAATTAAAGTCTCCCATCACAACAACTCTGCTATTACTGCATCTCTCCAGGATCTGTTTCCCTATCTGCTCCTCCACCTCCCTGTTACTATTGGGCGGCCTATAGAAAACTCCCAGCAAAGTGACTGGCCCCTTCCCACTCTGAACTTCCACCCACAGAGACTCGGTAGACAATCCCTCCACAGCATACACCTTCTCTACAGCTGTGACACTATCCCTGATCAGCAGTGCCACTCCACCCCCTCTCTTGCCTCCCTCCCTGTCCTTCGTGAAACATCTGAATCCCGGCACCTGGAGTATCCAGTCCTGTCCCTGAGACATCCAAGTCTCCGTAATGGCCACCACATCACACTTCCAGGCATCGATCCACTTTCTCTGGGCCCTCTTCTCAACCACCTGAGCTTTTCACTTATGCTCATCTCTTCCAATGCCATTCCAAACAGTCAATGTCCAGAGGTCATGGCCATCAGCCAGTTGAGTGCGCCATTGCCCATCATTTTCATATCTTGCTTGCAGATGTAGTGGAGGAATGGATACCCAGGAGGTCGTGACCCAGTGGCTAGTTCACAGTGCAGATGGTCTTTGGGTACATGCCATGAACTGACCCACTAAGTAAATTATGAACTACCTTCATTACCACAAGACTGGCAAACCGAAAGCCTTGGAAATGAAGTCTAAACCTGTTTGGATATCTTGGATTACTTCAATACCCAAAAGGATACTGAAGCTTTAAGCTAGACTTTATCCCTTAATTTAAAGCTAGTAAATGATTATTTGTCAATGTCCCACCCAACTAATATGTGGATAAATCTAAAATAATTTCCTGTGCCAATGAAGCAAAATATGCTGCTCTAAATGCACGAATCAACCAAAAGTCTAATGAAATATGTTGCATAGCACTGAATGACCAGTCCCAAGTGTCCTTTACCTGCATAGAATGTACAGCACACAAACAGCACATTTGGCCAACAGGTCTGTGCTAGTGTTTATGCTCCACAGGAGCCTCCTCCTCCAATCTTATTTCAGCTTACTGTCAATATATTCTTCTATTCCTTTCTTCAAGTACTGACGTTATTTGCCTCAACCAGATTGCTCAAGAGTTCCATATTCTCACCACTCTCCAAGTAATGAGGTTTCTACTGAATATCTTTTTGGATTGATTAATAACTATCTTTGTTTTATGGCCGCTTGCTTTGCACTCACCATATGTAAAAATATCTTCTCTAGATCTATCTTTTAAACAAGTTCATAATTTTAGACACCCCTATCAGGTAACCTCTCGGTCTTCTCTTTTCTAGAGATAAGAGAGTGCATCAATTCTGTCTTGTGTGTAGAACTCTGCAGTCTGGTCCAATATTATCTAATCATCTTGCTTACTTGATTCTCAAAAGACACACATACCACAGGCAACTTGCCTGAAACAATCACTAGGAGATGCATGAGAATATTTTAGACAACATAAGATCCAACTTTCCAATTTATTCAGGGCAAGAGCCTCATGTCAATGTGGTGTATTCCCCTCGGCTTTGACTGAGACTGAAAGGGGAAAAACACACTCATTTCCCATCAGCCCATGTCACAATACATTTTGCTACAGCAAGACAATAAGCAAAGTGGTAACAAGCAAAGAGGTAACAAACATCTCTTGACTGCAGCTGGGATCTTAATGTTTTTAGGCATGAAGACGACTACTACTTCCAAAATAGAACAATTACAATTAATAAAGGAAGCTAAGCAGCATATGCTTGGTGCAAAAATAATTTTCAGATACATTCTCAGTTCTTTCTTGCATTTCTAAAACAGTGTTTTCCACCAATAACTGGTAATTAGGAAAATTACATTCAAGTGGAACCATGAGAGAAAGAGAAATAAGTGGGCCTAGGTAACAAGGATAAACAGAAGAGATTTGCATGTATTTATATACCATCATTCGTGATCACCAGACATTCCAAAGCACTTTACAGCCAATGAAGTACTTTTGAAGTGAAGGAAACAGAACAGCAAATGTGTACACGGTAAGTTCCTGCAAACAGTTATGTGATACTTAATTCCCACACTTCTCGTCCAACAACAGGCATATTTTATGTGATCAAATCATAGTAACAACAAACATATTCAATGTGATCAGCTAATCAGTTTGTATGATACTGATGGAGGGATAAATATTAGCCAGAGCACAAGGGATAATTACATTGATCATCTTCAAAACAGCGCCATGGTATTTTTTACATCTGAGAGGTGGAGGTAAAAGATCCCATAGTTTAACGTCTCATTTGAAAGACGATAGCTCCAACAGAGCAGCACTGGAATCTCGGCCCTGATTTTGAGATTAAAAAAACATCAACATAGACATGCATGCATGCACAGCATGGGAGTGGAAAGCACGTGTCAGAAGGAACTTGTACCAATTTGCACTGTTAGTCGATCGTGGTAGCAGTTCAATCAAGAAATGTGTAAGTCACTAAAAACTGGAGATTTAACAATATTTCTAGTGAAATCCAGTGTAAATCATGAAAAATATTGGCAATTGCTGAGAGAAACAAATTTCTTTATGCTATTCTACTTGATAAACATCTCATCTAACATGCAACTAGCTACTTTTTATATCCAGAAAATATGCATTTGACAAATGTGATCTGAATATTATATTATCACTGCATATCATTGTTATTTTTGTACTGAGACTTAAAATACACAAGAAAGAAATAGCATTTATCACAAATTTATTTAAGTTGCTTTGTCTTTGCTTCTTAGCAGTAAAGTCGTGACCCAACATTAGACTTCTGTTCTGTATCACATCAAAAAAAAAGTTAAACAAGAAACTGTAGCAATTGGTTATTTCAGGAAGTTTTTCAAAACATTTACGCTTCTGTTTCATTTCAGTCTGTTTAAGTTTTAAAATTGTCAGCCTGTTTCGAAAGGCATAGACTAAGCACACAATTTGGCAGTTGGTGTAATGCTCGACAGTCAAATCCTGCACTTCCTCGCCCAACAATGTGCATATTCTAAAAAGCAGTGATCAAGTTGAACTAATTTCTGAAGACTTCCAACAATTTAGCTTACACTGTTATCCTCAAATGGCCTCCTTCTGTGCTATAAATGATTTTATGACTCCTCCAAATCAGCGTTGTCCAATCAGAAGTTAAATTTGCAAAGTTGTACCATTAATGCCGCATTTTAGTTTCCCCCCCCCCCCCCCCCACACCAATAGTGTGCAGGCACTTAGAAGTCTCAATTTGCAAACTTATTTTTCATTACTCTACCTTCCCAGGTAGCTGAGGAAAGTTTTACGCAGTCCATTGAGCACAAAACTGGTTCAAAAAATGTTGCACAGATAAATTGACATGTTTGACTCACCATCAGCAATTTAATAGATGGATGCCTGCATTTCAGGCCAAAACTATATTAGGTGGGTCTCTGAGACAGCAGTGCCACCACTTTAAGTTGGTGGTGGTGGTGAAGGAAGATGCTGTGGTTAATTAAAACATTAAGGTAAATGTGGTATTACAATAGAACTGATAACTCCCAAGTCCGAAGAAACAGTAAATACAATTTATTTCTCTTTTAGTAGTTGATTGTGTCATTTTCCAGCTATTATAATTAGGATACAGTGGTAGAATTGTGTTTGGGTCAAAAATATCACAGCATTATAACTCAATATAAAATTGCCAACCTTCCAAATATAATCATTTTGCTGTCTTTAGAATTTTTTTTACAGTTTTGCCAAACTGTCAAATAATGAAATCCATCCCACTATGTACAGTACCCCGTCAGATTTTCAAATAAACTGCTCAGAAATCTTTTATGTGCTTGTCACAAAGAGGTCGAGCAATTTATTGACCATCATTAGATGCTCTCTGTCAATGCTGAAGGAAATATGAGGGAAGGTTGTGGCTACTGTTGTGGAGCTCATTGATAATGACATACCTGCCTTCACCACCCATTATCCATAGTGCAAACTACTTAGGGATAACTGAAAAATCAATATCCTTCTAGTGCTGGCTCCTGCCTTTACCCTGTTTGATTGTCAGCTCCTGTCTAGGGCCCAATCTGACAAGAAAGGAGCTGTGACTACATGATGCCTTCAGAACACCTAACAATATGGAACAACTCAACAGAACAGTAAATTTTGCTTCCATACCCTCCTCATCAATTAGTCTTGGCTGAGGTCTGCCTGTGCAATCTCTCCATTTTAGAATGAATACATGCAACCCGAACACACCACTGCACTGAGCTGTGAGCCAGGAAATCCACTGACAGTTTAAACAAAACAGAAAGTTGTAACTGTCATAATCTGCATCACACTTTCACGCCAACAAGGTTGTTATCAGTTGGGGCAAGCCCTGGAACACATAGCTCAAGCATCCCCGAGTCACCCAGTCATAAATTTTCATGTGAAGTGCGATAAAACACATAAAATGGTCATGAATTTCCAGGTTCCTTGCATAACGCACTGCACTCGGAAATATACACAGTGAGCAAAGTACCACAAAACAGCTAACTGTTCTTTTAATAAGTTGAAAAGATACAGGTTTGTTACTCTCAGTAACTTGTGAAAGTTATCTTATTGAAGTAAATCTGGAAGAAATTAAGTCTAATGGGGGACTATCTACATTAGAAATGGCAATAGAGAAGGGGGTTTGCTAAATTATAACTCATGCAATAAACACTCTGCAAAGTTACAATGCAATCGATGGCAGGCTGATGATCTTCCCCCAACAGAAACACTGGCACCAGAATTGTAGATAGATCTTTGGGTGGTGGTAGGGTTAAGGGGTTTTGTGATTCCACTTCATTAAACAGCATGGTTATAAAATTGAGCAAAGGGGTTTTTATTCACCAGTAAAACTACATTTTGTTTTACTCCCTGTAGACAATCCAAAAATTAACAGCAGCTGGACTTAGGAATCAAATTCTTAAATGGGAAGGTTTTACTAAATGTAAATTAGAAGAGCTGTCAGAACAAAAAATGTATTTCTTAGTTTTAGAAAGAAACTAAGGAAGTTAAATCAACATTAGAAGTAGCCCACGAAGTAACCTTTTTATTCAAAACATAGCTTTTTCCTATGTTTTAACATTGCAGTTCATAAATAAGATAAATCTTTGGGAAAGGGAGGAAGGAAAGAGATGTGGTTTGTTTCTTCTTTAAAACTGTTTGCACAAATATCAGAATCAATTTATTGCTGGTTTCCAGGGTGAAGTATAATAAATTAATTGTTCTGATATGTTGTACAAAATGAGCATTTTAAAGAAAAACACAACTGTTTACCTTGTTTATAATGGACGTATAGCACTGGTCTTTCCTCTCCTTTTCCTAAGATTTATCTTATTTAATGCCAATGCTGATCAGTATCTTACCATTCTAAATGCTGATTAGGAATTAAGCTTAGTAAGTTTAATACAAGTAGTGCTTAGCTGGTATTGCAGTTTTCCTCATCTTGTATGCTCAGTGATCAATATTCAGGATAAAAAATGATGCAGAATAACATTTTTTCTTATAAAGCTGTTCATTAAATGAGATTTGTAGCTGTCATCTGCTGGGTGGTTTTCTCCTAAGTAAGGGGATGCAAAATTATGAGTTCCTGGAATTGGGAGAACTGTAAATTTTAAATAATTAGGTTTCTTTAAAACCTAACATGCCTCAAGTAAATTGATAATATATCTAGTAGTGAATGGAATGTTATTTATAACTGTAACCATAGAATTCCTACAATGCAGAAGGAGGCCATTCGGTCCATCAAGTCTTCACTGACTCTCCAACAGAGCCTCTTAACTAGGCCCCATCCTCGTATTTATCCCGTTAATCGCCCTAACCTACACATCTTAGGACAATGGGAAGAAACCAGAGCATTTGGAGGAAACCCACACAGACATGGAGAGAACGTGCAAAGTTCACAAAGTCACCCAAGGCTGGAATCGAATCTGGGTCCCTGGTACTGTGAAGCAGCAGTGCCAACCACTGTGCCACCATGCTGCCCTTAATGATACTTTAAACTATGCAATTTTTAATCACATTATACTGCAGTATAGCTACTTCATGAAAGTTGTGGATAGATATGCTAGCACGATCACTGGATAGACTTAAAACATTCTGAGGCAACTTGTTATGGTCACAGCTTAGAGATAAGCGACGCTTCTGATAAAATGTCATGTCCCTTTGTCTGCACATCTGATAGCAAAATGAAAGGCATGGACAGTGTCCAGCCCAGCAGCCAGATCATTCTGAAGTAGTTACAGCTATAGATCAAAGATTTTCCCACAGTCACCAGAATTTAGCTTAAAACCCACCTACCCAGTTTTTCACTTAGTTGACAAATTCAGAATAAAATGAAGGTTTCTTAAAAGGCTGTAGATAATAAAGAAAGCAGAAAAGGAAAGATCGAGAAACAAACATCAGCAGTCGGAAAGCCTAGGCTCTACACATGAAAGAGGCTGCCATACTGAAAACTTAATATTTAAAATAAAAATTTGCTGACTAATGACAAAATCCGAAGACAGTGCAAAGTTACCCACTTAAATTCACTATCATTACACACATTTCCTTAAACAATTTATGCTAACATTCAATACTTTCAGAAAGCTGTTTCAACAATTTTCATAAACTAAGAACTACTTTTCATCCGGTAAAAATGTACAATTTATGATAAATTAAGTCTTAGCAATATGCAATTATGGAAACATGCTAATACTTTATTATTTTTGATATGGCATACCTATTTAATGAACATCTTTGGAAAAACAAGAAAATAAAATTTTGAGGTTACCCGATTTGTTCCTGGATTTCAGTAATAGCAGTTAGTGGCTGCAAACATATTCAATGGTCTTTCTACAACATGGGTGAAGACCTTGTATAAAGTTACAAAATAATATTAGCCTTCTACAGACTCAGTGATTCAGAGAAGAAGAATGTGTTTTAAACAGTTACACAAAGGTTTTATCTGAAGCATAAATCTATCCTGTAGCAATAAACTCAGCTTCAATGTTATCTTCACATGTTTAGTTTTATTTGTGACATCTCTTTTGCAAACTTCAAACACAAGAAGGCCTCAAACTTTATGTAATAACAAGTATGATGATCTACCACTACTGCTGCAAGTTAGCTGTGTTCAATTCAAAGGTTCTGTAAGGATGTTATTTTGTTAATGGTGTGACAAAATAAATTCCAGTACCAAATTGCTCCAGTTCATCAGTTACTTGTTTGTGTTTGCAGAAATATAATTAATTTTCTCTAACTTACACGTGCCACTGATGTGGTGAATCAGACTTCGCAATGAACAAAATTAGCAGATGTACAAAAGGTTGACAAAATTATTCAGCTTTGAAAAAGAGGAATACAGGGTACAAATAAATTTAATAGCTGACCAAGTCATCTATTGATATGATGTTAACTACTAAAAATATTAAAACTACATTTTTTTATATTTGTGAAACGGTAAATGTTTATGAGGTTATGTAAATGCCTATCATTGCTCCTAGTATTCAATTCAATTATTCTTATGGCTCAGTCTGTATTTGCCAGTGTTCCAATTAAAGGTTGCTCAATGCCTGAACATCAAGCCATTTAATAATCATCCCAGCTCTACATGAATTAAACATAGGCAATTGCATAATCTAGTACTATGAAAGATCCCAGTTTTATTTTTTCTGTTGTAGCCAAGTTCACAGTTGAGTATTCTGTCAAAACAGGCTTTCCACTATCTTCAAGTTATTGAGCTGGTAAAGGCTCCATTTCTGACTACTTGAATAAAGCATCAGAGAACTGTCAACTGTAGAAATACTGATGCCATTGTCTTCTGTCTCTACTAGAAATTCCATTCCCTAGTCACAACTCCATTGCTGTCCTTGGCAACTGTCTTAAGGTTGAACCATGTCATTTGCAATCTTGATGCTGTTTCACCGAGACATCTGCTGCATCATCTACTTTCACCTACATAAGGTTGCTCGACTCTGCCCCTACCTCAGCTCATCTGGTTTTAAAACACTGATCCAAACCTTTTGCACCTCTAAACTTGAGCATTACAATATTCCCCTGACTGGCTTCCCATCTTCTACCCTACATAAATCTGAACTCATGCAAAACTCTGTTTCACAAAGTTCCATTCACTTATCTACACAAGTACCTAATGGGGCAATGCTACCCTTTTAAAATTCTTATTTATGTTTTCAAATCACTCCAAGTTCTCATCTCTTCCTATCTCTGTAATCTCCTCCAATTCTACATCTTCACCCTTGTCCCTCTTGAGCATCTCCAGTTTCAATTGCTCTACCATTGGCAGCCCTGCTATGTGTTGCTTAGGTCCCAAGCTTTGGAATTTTCTCCCTAAATTTCTTTGGCTCTTAGTTCTCCTTGAAGACATTACTTCAGGCCTACAGCTTTGACCTAGTATTTGGTAATTTATCCGAATATTCCCTTATGTGGCTCAAAATCATTATTTATTCAATAGCCATTTGGACCTTTTACTATGTTAAAATGCAAAATAAATGCAAATTGTTGTTGCCATTCTGTGTGGTTCCTGAAATGATCTTGCATCTTAGAAATTGCTGGGAAGCCATACCTGAGTAATAAAATTAAAACCTTGATGAGGGAAGAGGAGAAAAAAATGGGGAACGAAAGACTTGCGCAAACATTGAAATTCCATCCCCACCCCCCCACCGCAGGAAGGGAGGCAGGCAAAGTTGAAAAATACCATTCCTTTCCCTTTTTGCTGAGGCAGGTTTGTGGCAAAGGGCAACATGACTCAATGAAGCAGATTTTCCAATTGATCTTCAGTTTCCCAACCTGAGGGGGGGGCAGTTTAACTGCCTGGAGGTGGGCATCTAGTGACAAGTCTGTAGGCAGAGTTTCATGCAGGCCTAGCCTTGGCTGCATGGGTGTGATTGGAAGTGGAACCAAAGGCCATCCTGGAGGATGGCATGGTAGCACAGTGGTTAGCACTGCTGCTTCACAGCTCCAGGGACCTGGGTTCAATTCCCGGCTTGGGTCACTGTCTGTGTGGAGTTTGCGCATTCTCCTCGTATCTGCATGGGTTTCCTCCGGGTGCTCTGGTTTCCTCCCACTGTCCAAAGATGTGCGGGTTGGGTTGATTGGCTATGCTAAAATTGCACCTTAGTGTCCTGAGATGCATAGGTTAGAGGGATTAGTGGGTAAAATATGTAGGGATATGGGGGTAGGGCCTGGGTGGGATTGTGGTCGGTGCAGACTCGATGGGCTGAATGGCCTCTTTCTGTACTGTTGGGTTTCTATGATTTCTATGAATCCAATAAACCACCTCCCCAACCCACAGTGGTTGCTTGACTGTTGCATATATGGCTTTAGCTAAACTTTTTTATAAAGCTGGCGCCTCCATGTTGAAGCACTTTCTAATCCACTTATCATCCATTACAGTCTGCTGCTTCTCTCAAGATTGACCCTCCAGCTTCAAGAACCCACCCACTCCCCTTGAATGGACAGTGAACCTGCCTGCATGCCACGAAGGGGATAGCACTATGACTGTTTCCTCTCTGAGGCCAGATTCAGAAATGGGAGTGCCCCAATTCCTGCTTCATACTCCTGATGTGAAAATCCAGTCCCACATCTCTTTCCTTTGTTAAGAGACAATAGTAGCTTCTTGATCACAAGAAGTTAATACTTAAGTAGGCTGATGGAAAATCTAGCAAACTGATTACTTTCTAGTGTTCATGACCACTTAAAAGAATTAATTGCAACAGAAAGAACATTTCAAAGAAAGAGTAATCAATCAAAAAATGCAAGTATGAGCAAAAGATTTGGAGATCCCTCTAAATTGTGCCATATAAGTTAGATGTTTGTAAAGAATGTTGATGCTTTGTTTGATGAGCTGAATTGTTATCTCTCATTGTTGAACTTACTAATATCGAGTTATAATGCCAAATCCCGTAGCTAAAATATTTCAAAATTTTAAAATCAGTCAGATAACAAACAAAACAAAAAAGAACAAAGAACAGTACAGCACAGGAAACAGGCCCTTCGGCCCTCCAAGCCTGTGCCGCTCCTTGGTCCAACTAGACCAATCGTTTCTATCCCTCCATTCCCAGGCTGCTCATGTGACTATCCAGGTAAGTCTTAAACGATGTCAGCGTGCCTGCCTCCACCACCCTACTTGGCAGCGCATTCCAGGCCCCCACCACCCTCTGTGTAAAAAACGTCCCTCTGATGTCTGAGTTATACTTCGCCCCTCTCAGCTTGAGCCCGTGACCCCTCGTGATCGTCACCTCCGACCTGGGAAAAAGCTTCCCACTGTTCACCCTATCTATACCCTTCATAATCTTGTATACCTCTATTAGATCTCCCCTCATTCTCCGTCTTTCCAAGGAGAACAACCCCAGTCTACCCAATCTCTCCTCATAGCTAAGACCCTCCATACCAGGCAACATCCTGGTAAACCTTCTCTGCACTCTCTCCAATGCCTCCACGTCCTTCTGGTAGTGCGGCGACCAGAACTGGACGCAGTACTCCAAATGTGGCCTAACCAGTGTTCTATACAGCTGCATCATCAGACTCCAGCTTTTATACTCTATACCCCGTCCTATAAAGGCAAGCATACCATATATGCCTTCTTCACCACCTTCTCCACCTGTGTTGCCACCTTCAAGGATTTGTGGACTTGCACACCTAGGTCCCTCTGTGTTTCTATACTCCTGATGACTCTGCCATTTATTGTATAACTCCTCCCTACATTATTTCTTTCAAAATGCATCACTTCGCATTTATCCGGATTAAACTCCATCTGCCACCTCTCCGCCCAATTTTCCAGCCTATCTATATCCTGCTGTATTGCCCGACAATGCTCTTCGCTATCCGCAATTCCAGCAATTCCAGCCATCTTCGTGTCATCAGCAAACTTGCTGATTACACCAGTTACACCTTCTTCCAAATCATTTATATATATCACAAATAGCAGAGGTCCCAGTACAGAGCCCTGCGGCCCTGCGGAACACCACTGGTCACAGACCTCCAGCCGGAAAAAGACCCTTCGACCACTACCCTCTGTCTCCTATGGCCAAGCCAGTTCTCCACCCATCTAGCCACTTCTCCTTGTATCCCATGAGCCTTAACCTTCTTAACCAACCTGCCATGTGGGACTTTGTCAAATGCCTTACTGAAATCCATATAGACGACATCCACGGCCCTTCCTTCATCAACCGTTTTTGTCACTTCCCCAAAAAACTCCACCAAATTTGTAAGGCACGACCTCCCTCTTACAAAACCATGCTGTCTGTCACTAATGAGATTGTTTCGTTCTAAATGCACATACATCCTGTCTCTAAGAATCCTCTCCAACATAATTGTGAAGTTAAGTCTTCCTCAATCAGGAGCACATGTAACAAATTTTGGATAAAATCAGATGACAATTTCAACCGCAAAAGGTTTTACAGCACTGAAGTCAGAAATTCATCTTCTTTTCAAAATCTTTTTTCATTAATATTGAAACTACCAGTTGAATATTGATAATTTCAGAAATTGAATTACAGATGGGTATACTAGATGTATGATTCTTGGCCATGCATCAATCTCTGCATGTACTCCTTTAAACACATGCCTAAAGCTCTGTTCCCACCAATTAAATTGTTCAACATTTTAAGGGTGTCTGTTTTTTCAGAACATTTTTTCAAAACTCTAAGTGCCCAGCAGGTCTAACTAATCCAACCCTACACATCTCCATCTCCCAACAGCTTTTAAACCTGGCCTCACAAAGGACTGCCCAAGTCACCTCCATTCAAGGGGTCTTGAACTTCTGAGCTCCAGAGTGTGTCACTTTGAGGAAGAGTTCACGTCACAGGGACATAGAAATGATGCAGGACTGTAGTATGACAGTCAGATCAGTTATGTACCCAAAGTGAAGTTGCCAATTAACATAACACATCTAAATTTTCCATTGGTTTATGCTTTGCTAAAATATATTTTTTAAATCAGAAAAGATACTGCCTCTTATTTTACCATCTAATTTAACAGTTGTTCTACTGAAATGGCCTTGCTATCCTTATCACCTATGTAACTAACATTACAAGTAATGTTTTTAATGCCAATCCAAACTGTTCCACATGCATCAGTGCTGTAGTCAATTCTACTGTAAACAAATCTATTTAGGATGCATATTTCAACCTATCGTACAGAACAAAATTCCATTACGCAGCATACGTCATTTGTTAAAATTCCCTGCCTGAAAGACAAAATGCAAAGAAATGTTCAATATTGTGTAACAGTATGATTTACAGCTCAGATACAATGACTTTATAAAGTAGACTTTAAGACAGACATGCCAGATGGTTACATTTACCAAGGAAAAAAATGTTTTCTCTTGTAGAAGTAAATAGGATTACAATTGTCAGACAGAGGCAGCTACCAAAACCATTAACCAGCAGAGATAGGAATACTGTATGCATCTCTGAATAATTGTTTTTCAAGTCTATTCCCCTTCAGCAGTTTGAGCTTCATCACTAGTGTAGGAATTTATTAATGTGACAGATGAAGGCATTAGTCTCTCCCCATACTATTTTTCTATAAATGGCAATAAAGTGCAAGCTTGCAGAGAACATGGTCCAAGGACATTAGCAGGTCAGACTCCAGCAAAGTGCATAAGTAATAAGCAAAATTCAGGAATGAATTTCTTTGCCAATGGAATGGTGTCATCCAATTGCGTTTCATGTGATGACTTCACAATTGACAACAAATAGCACTTTGAGCAAAAGCTTTTACCATGACATCAATAGAACCACACTGCAATGAGAAGTGAATATAATTTATACATTTAACATTTATATGTTCACATTTCAAATATCAAGATATGATATAAATTAAGTATGTGATGAAAAGCTGAGCAACACTAATTGAGATCTTTTGGATTGGTCCATGCCTAGATACAAGTAGTACCCGATAGCTCCTTGTCACGTATACTCAATATCCCAAGAAAACAGTTTACATTGAATTTATTTGTAATACACTTATGGAATTTAAATGTTTAGTTAAGCATCATTGTAAATTCAAATTTGCAAATCTAGATTTTGGGAATTTTATGGCTAGGAATTACAATATTTCAATTACTCAATGATTTGAGAACTATTTTAATTTTTCATTGTTGTTTATTTTAATAAAATGTGACAATCTGAAAAATAAATTTAGAACTCGACACAATTTCCCCAACTAGAAACACTGCGCACATTCTTTTAGTCTTTGACTAACTAGATGTGGAGTTTTCTTTGGAATGTGTAGGAACTTTTAACAACTTCTGATAATACTAGGCTTGATGTGGAGATGCCGGCGTTGGACTGGGGTAAGCACAGTAAGAAGTCTCACAACACCAGGTTAAAGTCCAACAGGTTTATTTGGTAGCAAATACCATAAGCTTTGGGAGCACAGCTCCTTCGTCAGATGGAGTGGATATCTGTTCTCCAACAGTGCACAGACACAGAAATCAAGTTATAGAATACTAATTAGAATGCAAATCTCTACAGCCAGCCAGGTCTTCTGACGAAGGAGCTGTGCTCCAAAAGCTTATGGTATTTGCTACCAAATAAACCTGTTGGACTTTAACCTGGTGTTGTGAGACTTCTTACAATACTAGGCTTGACAGAATCTCAATGTTTTATATATTTATCTGTTGGTAACCTTAACTCAATCGCACTTTTGCCCTCAGATTTCAAATATCTTAATGCTTCAGTAACAAAGAAAAAAGCAAATCATTTAAATGATTTAATTATACTTAATACCATTGTTTGTGTCATAATGTTCCAAATTTGTCTGGTTTGCCCAATTACAAAAATGAAATGTGCTAGTCATACTAGTACATAAGCCATCACTTTCATGTGAAACAATCACCAGTTTACATCAATATGCTTGTTTGCTGACACTGTACAACTCAAAAGTATTTTATACCAATGATTTTCTTTGTGCCAGCTGATCACCATAATCAGAGAAAAAATGAACTGAAATGGTTGATCTGATTATCCATTTAAACTGTGTTATGATGGCTCAGAGATTATTAGATTGCATTGAGAAATTTCCAATCTTTAATAAAATGCTGAACTGGTCAGGATACTTAGAACAGAATCTGTTTTTTTTTTAATGAAGAGGAGATGCTTTCGGTACAAAGAATTGTGAATCACATCAATATTCAGTACATATTGTGGGGTCGTGTTTTCAAGTTGTTAATACTTAAATTTTTAAAATCAATTTTTGATTCCACGGTCTGGTAGATTTCAGAACAAAGATATGTGACAATTTTAAAAGCCACATATTAGTGAGCAGGAATATAAAAATATACATTAAAAATTGATAGATGACATATGCACTCAACTAATCCAGACCATATTATGAAAGTCCAGATCAAGAGGAGAATATTTATGAAAGTATCTTGATTTGATCCTTAAAGTAGAATTATTTTTTTCACCTTTTTCCATTCACTCAGTTGTTTTCACTAGCTTAAATCTCACTGCTGTTAATGTAGATAGGAACATGAATCATGAAGTAGCACAATGTACCACATTTATGTCAACAGTAATGAAGGTCAAAATGATGAACGACCATAACATTATGTACTCATATTAGCAAATCACACATTGCTAAAATTAAAACTGTAGGAATGCTACAGTACTTATAAACAATTAGGTCAGAATTGCAATTTTGTTGCGAATACCCACAAAAAATATTTTGACAAAAATCATAGCAGCAGTCATATAGAGTACCACACCTTCGATAAAACTAAAACACACACAATCCAAAAACTATCAAGGTGTAAAATAAAAATATCTCTTCAATGTTGGTAAAAGATATTAGGCCTGTTTAAAATAATTGCTAACAATTGCTAACTCTCTGAACATGACAGTTCAAAGTTCCCTTCATTATTGGTCAAATAGTCAGGTGTTATTGGGTAAAACCATAACAATAAAAAGTTTCCAGCACTTACCAATATTACATTGAAATACTTCAGCAATATTTTACTTGTCCAGTTTGAATAAAGTATGTGTTATGTACGTGTGGAGGTTGCCTTATTTATATTTTAGTTCAATCTCACCCCCTAAAGATTTATTTTCTTAAGACCTTCCAGATAAAGGTGCTGCTCCTCCCTGCTATAGCACACACTATAAACACACAGTAAGCTAAACAAACATGTTGTGAAGCCATCAAAGAGAAAACCCAGCCTCTCATAATGTATTTATTGTCAGGGAGCAGGCCTCCGCCTCCCCAGGCTCATTAGTTGAAGTATGATGAGAGGTGGTAAAGAGTGAATGCAGTTCAATTCATTGAGGGCTTTCAAGTGGCTCTCAAGATGGAGAGCTCGTTCTGTTTCTGTCTCCCTCACTCATTCTCTCTATACAGAACCCTGCTCCAGCGACCTGCCAATTTCTATTTAATGCACCCTCAAGGAAGTGCTGATGGACTCAAAAAGCCAACATCATGCTAAAGGGTGGCAAGGCTCTTCAATTACAGGTTCTGATACGGTCTTCTTTAATTATTCACGCTCAAAAGGCTGCTCTCACAGAATCTTTGCCGATAACGTATTCTTAGCAATGGGACAAAGGTTCCAAGGCCAGCACACCTTTTATTCAAAAGGGGTTCACATTGTCAACGCATTTAAGTAAATACGTTAATGTTCCTTTACAAACCTATATAATGTCACGAATACGGAGCTGTTAAATGCACTGCATTGAGCGGAGCCATTATGCACTGTGGAAATCCGTAATGAAAAGTGCGATTAAGGTCGGCTACTTTGCTTGAAGGGCTCTTGAATTAATTGACGTCTCCCTGAAAATAGCGGGACTGATCGGTTTGATTCCAACTCCATCAGTCACGTTAAACAAATAGGAAAATAAATTTCATGGATTGTAAGCGGTTCTTAGCGTATGTTTTCCCATCTTAAATTAAATATGTAGGTTTTTATGATTGTACTTTCTCTTCTGTAAAGTGCAACTTTGATCAAAAGTCCATCTTTGAAATTGAAGCGAACCCACTGGTTTGGCCTCGGCACCGTCTGTTTATGTTTCAGCATGGGACTCAATAATGCTCCACTGCCTGTCGTCAGCTGGAAACATTCAGTCTCGCATCCTGCAGCAGCAACAACGTGGCTTGGGAGAGTGTGTATTTTTTTACAATAAATAGTTTAACAAAACATTAGATGAAACAAGTTAATGAAAACGAGACGAGACAAATCTGCGGCTGAGTGTGGAAAATTTGGAACAGCAAGGCAGCTGAAGTCCGTCGGCCTGTCCCGGGCCACGGGCAAGCCCAAGAAAGAAAGAAGCGGCCATGGGCTGAACACACTAGCCAGCCCTGGAAACGGGAAAAAGCCTGCTCGAAGATTAAAATTACCGCCTTTCGTCAATCAGTTCTGCGGCGGTGAAAATTCTTTCAAGGTGTCGAGCTCCAATCTCCAATAAAAGTTCTGTCTGAAACTATTTGGATTGTCGCATTCCGACAATCATTATCGGGGCTGAGGTTTAGAGAAAATGAATCTCAATGTGAATGTCATATGTTCAGACATGTACTTGGGAGAAAAAATGTTCATTGCAGTTTATCGGAATACATGGGAACAAATGCTAACTCAACCAAAGCAGATGGATCTCTGGATAGAAATATGAAAATGGGCACATCCAAAAGTACACGAGGACAGTTTGAAAAATAAATTCGTTTCGTGTTTATTTGTGGCCGCACGTAATAATCATACACTTTTAAAAAGAAACAGCGTTGCTTTCAAGGTCGCTTTCAACATATCGAATAATTAAAAAATCACCACCAAATTACGAGACAGGCAAAAAAAGGACTGATATAAAAGATTGGATGTAAAGGATCGAGCCCCAGCTCCGCTGTCCTTTTCCGTGCCTTTCCAGTCACTGCAAATCCACCAGCCCACCCCTCTGCTGTCCCTCTCTCCCAGCCCCGCTGCCCTCTCCCCACCCAGACCCACTCCCTCACCCACCCCAGCCCCCCCTTCCTCCCTCCCCCCTTCCAGCCCCCCCTTCCTCCCTCCCCCCTTCCAGCCCCCCCCCCTCCCCCTTCCAGCCCCCCCCCTCCCCCTTCCAGCCCCCCCCCTCCCCCTTCCAGCCCCCCCCTCCCCCTTCCAGCCCCCCCCCCTCCCCCTTCCAGCCCCCCCCCCTCCCCCTTCCAGCCCCCCCCCTCCCCCTTCCAGCCCCCCCCCCCTCCCCCTTCCAGCCCCCCCCCCTCCCCCTTCCAGCCCCCCCCCCTCCCCCTTCCAGCCCCCCCCCCTCCCCCTTCCAGCCCCCCCCCCTCCCCCTTCCAGCCCCCCCCCCTCCCCCTTCCAGCCCCCCCCCCCTCCCCCTTCCAGCCCCCCCCCCCCTCCCCCTTCCAGCCCCCCCCCCCTCCCCCTTCCAGCCCCCCCCTTCCCCCTTCCAGCCCCCCCCCCTTCCCCCTTCCAGCCCCCCCCCCTCCCCTTCCAGCCCCCCCCCCTCCCCCTTCCAGCCCCCCCCCCCTTCCAGCCCCCCCCCCTCCCCCTTCCAGCCCCCCCCTCCCCCTTCCAGCCCCCCCCTCCCCCTTCCAGCCCCCCCCCAGCTCCCCCCCTCCCCCTTCCAGCCCCCCCCTCCCCCTTCCAGCCCCCCCCCCTCCCCCTTCCAGCCCCCCCCTCCCCTTCCAGCCCCCCCCCCTCCCCCTTCCAGCCCCCCCCCCTCCCCCTTCCAGCCCCCCCCCTCCCCCTTCCAGCCCCCCCCCTCCCCCTTCCAGCCCCCCCTCCCCCCCCTTCCAGCCCCCCCTCCCCCTTCTAGCCCCCCTCCAGCTCCCCCCTCCCCCCTCCCCCCTCCCCTCCCCCCCTCCCCCTCCCCCCTCCCCTCCAGCCTCCACCCCCCCTCCACTCCAGCCACCACCCCTCCCTCCCCCCCTCCCCTCACCACCCCTCCCCCCCCTCCCCTCACCACCCCTCCCCCCCCTCCCCTCACCACCCCTCCCCTCACCACCCCTCCCCCCCCTCCCCTCACCACCCCTCCCCCCCCTCCCCTCACCACCCCTCCCTCCCCCCCCTCCCTCCCCCCCCTCCCTCCCCCCTCCAGCCCCCCCCTCCCTCCCCCCTCCAGCCCCCCCTCCCTCCCCCCCCCTCCCTCCCCCTCCCCCCTCCAGCCCCCCCCCCCTCCCGCCCCCCCCTCCAGCCCCCCCCCCTCCAGCCGCCCCCCCTCCCCCCTCCAGCCCCCCCCAGCCCCCCCTCCCCCCCGCCCCCCCCAGCCCCCCCCTCCCCCCGCCCCCCCTCCCCCCCGCCCCCCCCTCCCCCCCGCCCCCCCCAGCCCCCCCCCTCCCCCCCCTCCAGCCCCCCCTCCCTCCCCCCCCCTCCCTCCAGCCCCCCCCCTCCCCCCCCTCCAGCCCCCCCCTCCCCCCTCCCCCCCCCCTCCCTCCCCTCCCTCCCCCCCCCCCAGCCCCTACCCCCTCCAGCCCCCCCCCTCTCCAGCCCCCCCATCCCTCCCCCCTCCAGCCCCCCCATCCCTCCCCCTCCAGCCCCCCCCTCCCCCCTCCAGCCCCCCCCTCCCTCCCCCCTCCAGCCCCCCCCTCCCTCCCCCCTCCAGCCCCCCCCTCCCTCCTCCAGCCCCCCCCTCCCTCCCCCCTCCCTCCCCCCTCCAGCCAGCCCCCCCCCTCCAGCCCCCCCCCTCCCTCCCCCCTCCCTCCCCCCTCCAGCCAGCCCCCCCCTCCAGCCCCCCCCTCCCTCCCCCCTCCAGCCCCCCCCTCCCTCCCCCCTCCAGCCCCCCCCTCCCTCCCCCCTCCAGCCCCCCCTCCCTCCCCCCTCCAGCCCCCCCTCCCTCCCCCCTCCAGCCCCCCCCTCCCTCCCCCCTCCAGCCCCCCTCCCCACTCCAGCCCCCCCTCCCCTCCAGCCCCCCTCCCCCTCCAGCCTCCCCTCCCCCCTCCAGCCCCCCTCCCCACTCCAGCCCCCCCCCTCCCCACTCCAGCCCCCCCTCCCCTCCAGCCCCCCCCCCCTCCAGCCTCCCC